>NC_133326.1:203438723-203738723 GCF_042186555.1 Aquarana catesbeiana | reverse complement strand
TGTTCAGTTAAAGCTACAAGTTAGTGTAGTGCGACCTCTGCACAGTGTTCAGCTAAAGCTACAAGTTAGTTTAGTGCGACCTCTGCATAGTGTTCAGCTAAAGCTACAAGTTAATGTAGTGCACAGTGTTCAGCTAAAGCTAAAAGTTAGTGTAGTGCGACCTCTGCACAGTGTTCAGCTAAAGCTACAAGTTAGTGTAGTGCATCTTCTGAACAGTGTTCAGCTAAAGCTAAAAGTTAATGTAGTGCACAGTATTCAGCTAAAGCTACAAGTTAGTGTAGTGCGACCTCTGCACAGTGTTCAGCTAAAGCTACAAGTTAGTGTAGTGCATCTTCTGAACAGTGTCCCTCGAACTGTTTGACCACAGTGTTGGGTACATGCTCCAGGAGGATGTCCAGCATTTAGAAGGCTCTGATGATGATACTGAGCAAGATGAAGGCAGTAACATGAGCATGGACAGAGGGGGTGCCCAAAAAGGACAGCAATCTGGCAGTCATGCTCCCCCTGCTGCAGCATACTGCCAGGTTTGCTCCAGTGATGAGGAGGGAGGGGATGATGAGGTCACTGACTCAATATGGGTGCCTGATATGAGAGAGGAGGAGGAGGCACATCACTAACGAGGCAGGATGCCCTCCAGGGGCCAGCCTAAGGGCAGCACACTGACTGCATCACACCGCAAAGCTGCACATGTGCAGGGCGCTGCTGTCTCTCCAAAAGTTCTTTGGTGTGGGCCTTTTTTGAGGCGAGTGCATTAGATCGCACCACTGCTATTTGCAACATATGTCTCAAGTGCATCTCGCGTAGCCAAAACATTTCCCGCTTGGGCAACACATGCTTGACCAGAAATATGTTGACCTGCCATGCAGTTCGTTGGCAAGCGTACCTAAAAGACCCACACCAAAGAACAAAGAGGACCTCTCCTTACTCCTTATCAGCTGAGACCTGCACTGAGAGGAGTAAAGGTGTAGAATTAGGTGTGTCACAGCCAAGTACTTGTGGGCAATCTGCTTTCGGTACACCGACGTCAGGTTGTACCAGGCAAATTTCCCTGCCCCAGTTGCTGCACCGCCGAAAGAAGTTTGCTCCTAGCCATCCACATGCCCAGCAGTTGAATGCTAGCTTGGCAAAATTGCTAGCACTTCAACTGCTACCTTTTCAGTTGGTAGACTCTGCCCCTTCCGTGAGTTTGTGGAATGTGCGGTTCCTCAGTGGCAGGTACCCAAACGCCACTTTTTCTCATGGAAGGCGATTGTGGAAGGCAATGTCCATGTCTCGCTGGACAGGGCGGCCAGGGGAAAGGTGCATATTACCGCTGACTCATGGTCCAGCAGGCATGGACAGGGATGTTACCTAAGCTTCACGGCGCATTGGGTGACTCTGCTGGCAGCTGGGAAGGATGCAGGACAAGGTGCAGTAGTGTTGGAGGTTGTTCCGCCACCACGCCTCCAAAATGCCACTACTAATGATTCTGACACACCTCTCTCCTCCACCCCCTCCTCTTCTTCTTCCTCCATGGCCTCTTCCTGTGCTTTGTCCTCAGGACCAGCGGTGCTCCGTAGGCGTTCAAGGGGCTACGCAAGTATGCAGGCCAAAATATGCCATGCGGTGCTTGAGCTGGTGTGCTTGGGGGACAGGAGCCACACTGGGGCAGAGGTTCTGTCAGCTCTGCAGGGGCAGGTTCAGAGGTGGTTGACGCCACGCCAACTTAAGGCAGGAATGGTGGTTTGCGACAATGGAACCAACCTCCTCTCCACCCTCCGACAGGGACAAATGTCCTATGTGCCCTGTTTGGCTCACATCCTTAACTTGGTGGTGCAGCGGTTCTTGGGCAGCTACCCAGGCTTACAGGATGTCCTGAGGCAGGCCAGGAAAGTCTGTGTGCATTTCCGCCGGTCATATAATACCAGTGCTCGGCTGGCAGACCTCCAAAAGGAATTTAACCTGCTCAAGAACCGCCTAATCTGTGACATGCCCACCAGGTGGAACTCAACATTGGCCATGCTGCAGCGGCTGCACACGCAGCAGAGGGCCATCAATGAGTACCTGTGCGACTATGGCACCAGGACAGGGTCAGGGGAGCTTGTTTTTTTTTCCCCACACCAGTGGGCCATGATCAGGGATGCATGCACTGTCCTGTCACCATTTGAGGAGGCCACGATGATGGTGAGCAGTGACAGTGCATGCATCAGTGACACTGTCCCCCTTGTTAACCTGTTGGAGCACATGCTGCGTGGAATAATGGACAGGGCACTTGAGGCAGAACAGAGGCAGAAAGAGGAGGACTTCCTTAGCTCTCAAGGCCCCCTTTATCCAGACAGTGTTCCTGCGTGCCCGCTAATCACACAGGAAGAGGAGGAGGAGGAGGAGGGTTGTGGCAGTATGGAGGTGAAGCCTGGCACTCAGCATCAGCAGCAGTCTTTAAGGGATCATTTACAGTCCCAAGAAATACATGGACTTGTACGTGGCTGTGAGGAGGTGGCTGCGGATCATGTCATCCTTAGTGACCCAGAGGACTCGGGACTGAATGCCTCAGCAAACCTACGCTGCAAGGCCTCCCTGATCCTACAAAGCCTGCGGAAGGATCCTCATATTCGTGGTATCAAGGAGAAGAAACAATACTGGCTGGCAACCCTCCTTGATCCACGTTACAAGGGTAAGGTTGCGGACCTTATCTTGCCGTTGCAGAGGGAGCAGAGGATGAAACGTCTTCGGGAGGCCTTGCAGAAAGGTCTGTGCAACGCGTTCCCAGAGACTGGGAGGTTACAAACTCCTGTTTCTGGACAACGTGTTGCTGAGGCTTCGGTCAGTCAAAGAAGGAGCGGTGGAGAAGGTGGCCGTCTGACCGATGCGTTCAGACAATTTTTTAGTCCGCAGCCCCAAGGTATGATTGGTTCCAGTAACCATCGCCAGCGTCTGTTTTACATGGTGCAGGAATACCTAGGGGAAAGATCTGACTTGAACACCTTTCCCACCAAAAATTCTCTGGGTTACTGGGTTTTGAGGATGGATCACTGGCCAGAGCTTGCACAGTGTGCAATTGAGCTACTGGCCTGTCCTGCATCCAGCGTTCTTTCGGAACACACATTCAGTGCTGCTGGAGGCTTTGTAACCGATCAGAGGGTGCGTCTGTCCATCGACTCAGTCGATCGACTGACCTTCAGAAAAATGAATCAGTCTTGGATCACCACCAGCTACCAAGCACCTGATGCTGATGTAACCAAATACATTTTTTTGAAATGTCAGATCCCTTCAAAGACTGCTTATGCTGATGCTGAGTGACTATCCTGTTATGCTGAGTAATTATCCTCTTCCTCCTCAATGATCATGCTGATAGCTTGTAAGAACATTTTTGGTTCTGGGTGCCGCCAGTCCCGCCACCAGTGCCTAAGGCCCAATTTTTCAGCCCCTGTTTAACAGGGGCCTGTAATTACAATTTTTGATGCAATTCTTTGCAACAGGACTAGTTCCTGCGCTCCAACAAGAGTATCTGTGAGGGGTTGCAGTGTTGTGGCTCCATCACCAGTGCCTAAGGCCCAATTTTTTAGCCCCTGTTTAACAGGGTCGTGTAATTACAATTTTTGATGCAATTCTTTACAGCAGGGCTAGTTCCTACACTCCAACTAGAGTATCTGTGAGGGGTTGCAGTGTTGTGGCACCATCACCAGTGCCTAAGGCCCAATTTTTCAGCCCCTGTTTAACAGGGGCGTGTAATTACATTTTTTGATGCAATTCTTTGCAGCAGGGCTAGTTCGTGCGCTCCAACTAGAGTATCTGTGAGGGGTTCCAGTGTTGTGGCACCAGCACCAGTGCCTAAGGCCCAATTTTTCAGCCCCTGTTCAACAGGAACATGTAATTTGAATGCTTGATCTAATATTTCACAGCAGGGCCTGTTTCTGCACCCACAGAGAGTATCTGTGAGGACTTACAGTGTTGTGGCACCAGCACCACCACCAAAGGCCCAATTTTTCTGCCCCTGTTCAACAGGGGCATGTAATTGCAATTCTTGATCTAATATTTCACAGCAGGGCCCTGTGAGGGCTTACAGTGTTGTGGCCACAACAGCACCTAAGGCCCAAATTTCTGCTGAGTATATAGGGCAGGCCCCTACTTTCAAACATCCAACTTACAAACGACTCCTATTTGCAAACGGAAGGAGACAACAGGAAGTGAGATGAAATCTACCCCTAGGAAGGGAAATTCTCTCCTGTAAGAGTTAATATGGGAAAAAACTTTTCTCCTTTACACTGATGCTTTATCACCAATCCTTGTTTCACTAAAACCCCTACATTTTCAAAAAACATTTGTCATTGGGACAAAAAGTGAGGTGAAATCTTCTGAAGAGGAGCACAGACAGCAAAACAAATGTCACAGGGGTGATAACCCTTCCCTAGGTTTTCCAAAAAGCTTAAAATAGATTTTTTTGGCTGGAGCTAAACATGTTAAAAATGTACCAGTTCAAAATTACAAACAGATTCTACTTAACAACAAACCTACAGTCCCTGTCTTGTTTGCACCACCTGTATACTGCTGTACAGAGTATATAGGGCCCCACACCTTTCCTTTTTTAATTTGGGTGCGGGGTTCCCCTTAATATCCATACAAGACCCAAAGGGCCTGGTAATGGAATTGGGGGTACCCATGCCATTTGTCTCACTGATTTTCATCCATATTGCCAGGACCCGACATTACATTAAAGCCGCAAGCAGTTTTAAATGACTTTTTTTCCTTTAAAAATGACATTTTGTGCAGGGACTGTTCTAAGCACGGGAAACACATGCCATTTTACAGGCATACTATAGACACCCCCCAGGTACGATATTTAAAGGAATATTTCACTTTTTTTTTTACTTTAAGCATCATTAAAATCACTGCTCCCGAAAAAACGGACGTTTTAAAAAGTTTTTTTTGCATTGATACATGTCCCCTGGGGCAGGACCCGGGTCCCCAAACCCTTTTTAGGACAATACCATGCAAATTAGCCTTTAAAATGAGCACTTTTGATTTCGAACGTTCGAGTCCCATAGACGTCAATGGGGTTCTAACGTTCGTGCGAATTTTCGGTCCGTTCGCAGATTCTGGTGTGAACCGAACCGGGGGGTGTTCGGCTCATCCCTAGTCACAAGTGACACCAGTACAGTGATCAGTGAAAAATCTGAAAACTGCACTTGGTGACACTGTAACAGGGAGTTAAGGAGTTAACTGGGGGGGGCGATCGGGCGAGGAGTGATCCAGGGGTGAAAAGAGTGCCTACATGTACTGTGTCAGTGTAGTGTTGGTGCAACTCACTTTTAGATGTTCTCTCTCCTCTCTCTGGAACTGATAAGGATTCCATGAGGGAAGGTAACATCACTTCCTCTGCCTGTGTTTACAATTCACAGGCAGAGGAGGTAATTCACTCACCAGAACCAATCACCAGGTTCAGGCCAGAAATCATTGGCCTGGGCATGGAGACTGATCTGTTATAGAACTAATCCGATTGCTGCGGGCACTGCGGGGGCGTGCGCCCCCCTTTCCCTCGGGCGTGAGTGCCATACAGCTACAGCACAAGAGTGCCATTGTGTCGCCTTATAATGACAGCGGGTGGTTGGGAAGTGGTTAACTTAGGTTATTTTTGAATCTAGCATTTATAATTAAGAGAGCAACATGACTTCAGCGCGACTTTGCAAGGTGACTTCAACACAACTTCAACATGACTTCAACGTGACTTTGAGTGACTTACAAAACAACTTCAAGTCGCCCCCAGGACAGGTGACTTTGCCTGTGGCCAATCAGAGCTAACAAGCTCTTGTGACATACAGTACCTGCCCACGAGAATGTGTTTCTAGCGTGATCCCATCGCGCTGGTTCTCGGCAACAGGGTACTGTACATCTGGCACTCGCTGCAATAGGAAAAACACATTTTCCTATTGCAGCGAGTGCAAGAGGGAATTCCCCTCCAGGAACATACCAAGTTCTTAGGTCTGGTATGGATGTTAAGGGGAACCCCTTATGCTGAAAGAACGGCGTGGGGGTCTCCCCAAAATCCATACCAGACCCTTATCCAAGCATGCAGACCGGCTGGTCAAGAAAGGGGGAGGGGAATGAATAAATAATAGTAGTTCCGCGCTTAGGACTGAAAGGAAAAAAGGAGAACTGCAGCCCCCCTATATAGTAATTTCACAAAGTGAAATACAGATCAGCAAATGTCTTAAAAAAGGGGAATTGGCGCTGTTCTACTAAATGTGCATAAAATGTGATTCTTACAAAACATATATAAAACACAAATATAACACAATTGTGTGTGAGTACATCCAATGTGATCATAAATAACTGTGATTTAGTGCAAAAGGGCTCATCCACCCAGTGTTATGCAATAAAAGTGCAATGTGCTGAGAGTTATATATATGAATATGTATATGTGTACCCAAAATTTGTAAACAATCCAGAAATAAACAAATGATGATCTACTTATTAGACCAATTTTGTGAAATCACCAACATAAATAAGTAAAAAATCCAGATAACAAGAAAGGGGGAGGGGACCAGCGAGTGCCCCCCCTCCTGAACCGTACCAGGTGATGTCACCCGGTGACCCCGCCCCTTATGATGTCACGGTCCAATCATGCCCCAGGACTGTGACATCATAAGGGGTGAGTGGGCTTACTACAGAACATACATTTTTATATTTTTTATAATAAAGAGGAACAAGAAAAGACTGAATCCTACAAGAAGAAGCTGATTTTTTTTTAGCCAGCTGATGAAGCTCTAGGTTTTTTTTCACATATTAACGAGGCTATTCTTAACTACATGGGCTTTCAACTATTTGAAAGTATATAGCTTTTGCTGTACCCACAATTAATGGGAGCATCCATTAAATGTTTGTTTGTAAATCGAGATTTTATAAATAGAAATAATTCAGATTTAACATACAAAAAATGTCACTCCAAACAGTTATTTTCACTTTAAAACAATAACCCTTTATAAAGTAAAAAAATATATATAAATGCAGCGCTAAACAAAAATTCAAAAATTAACTAACACGGTATATATTAGTAACATATATGTGACAACTAATCCTTCAACGTGATAAAAATAATAACCACAATGAAAAAAGTGGGAGGGGTAAACCTCATTGGCTAAAAATAATGTTTGTAACCAAATTAAAGTTCATCAACCCAAGCGGCATATTCCTTCTGGTGTCAAAAAGGAAGAGCATGTGTGATAGATACACTTAAATCGCATGAGTGGTCTTCATGTATTGAAAATCCACCGGAAAAATGGAAGGAGCAAATACGCTTACCAGAAAAGGTGGACACGTTCACCATATGGCTAAGTGTCATTCAGGCTTGTGGATCCACCGATCCAGATAGGTTCTTGTGGAGAAACGTTAGTAGTAGATTTGAATGGTTCCTTGTAAGGCGACCGTGGACAGCCGTAGGGAACATCTGATTTTCAAAGGATGGATAGGTTCACCTTCACAACAGATGGAGGACATTCCATAAAACATAGAGAGAAGACGTTGCTGGATCTGGTGGCAGAGGAGTGAAAGCTGCACTCTCCAGCTATCCATCTGTTGTGAAGGTGAACCTATCCATCCTTTGAAAATCAGATGTTCCCTACGGCTGTCCACGGTCGCCTTACAAGGAACCATTCAAATCTACTACTAACGTTTCTCCGCAAGCACCTATCTGGATCGGTGGATCCACAAGCCTGAATGACACTTAGCCATATGGTGAACGTGTCCACCTTTTCTGGTAAGCGTATTTGCTCCTTCCATTTTTCCGGTGGATTTTCAATACATGAAGACCACTCATGCGATTTAAGTGTATCTATCACACATGCTCTTCCTTTTTGACATCAGAAGGAATATTCCGCTTGGGTTGATGAACTTTAATTTGGTTACGAACATTATTTTTAGCCAATGAGGTTTACCCCTCCCACTTTTTTCATTGTGGTTATTATTTTTATCACGTTGAAGGATTAGTTGTCACATATATGTTACTAATATATACTGTGTTAGTTAATTTTTACATTTTTTGTTTAGCGCTGCATTTATATATATTTTTTCACTTTGTTCACATTGTCACTACACTGTTGATGCTGGCTGCTATTCTATTCACATGCTCTTTATAGTAGCACAACAATATTTGGTTATTTTTTGAATAACCCTTTATATAATGGAACAGTGTAAAAAAGATGTAAAAACTTGTAGTACCCTATTTTCTAGCAATTTAATCAGTGAATAGAAGCTATAGGTTCAGAACAAAAATCTGGATATTAGTATCTATATATATAGTATCTCCACCCTCCTGTGAATGGGTTTAGAACAGCAAAGACTAAAAATGGAAATATTGATTTTTGTGTTTGATTTGTTTACATATAAATCAGTCAAAGATAGTAACTGTTGCATACTATCATATTGTGATAAGCAACTAATACATTTTTGCAAAATGTTGTCACAAGACAAACTTTTCATGTGCTATCATTTTAACCTATAATGTTAAATTACAATGTGATTATGCGCACACCAATCAGTTTGCAATGCATATTCATGAGCTCATTAAGCACATGTTTACAATGTCAATTGCTGCTTAAGATTGATGTGTCTGGATGTCTCAGAAAGTTTTCTCAGGAGAAGTTATAATGATGTGTTTCAAATATTCTAAAAATTAGAGCATTATCAAAAATAAAAAAACACAGTATTTTTTTACTTCGCAGAGTATATAAATGTAATGATTCAGTAAATAGACTTAAATAGAAAATCAAGCCAAATAGCTAAATATACATTTGAAGCATGTATAATATTTATGTAAAAATATAAAGTGCAGCGCTTCAAAAGTGAATCAAAGATAATGCATATATGAATATGGCATATAAAAAATATCTATAAATTGCAAATGTGCAAAAATGGTTGTATTTACTGTGTGATACGGATTATGCATGTGTCCAACACAATACAAAAAAAAACATACATTGTATTATAAAGTGCAATTATAAAGTGCAATAGCATATAAAGTGTCAAAAGATAAATCATTCAGTGAAAAGTTCATTAAATTGCTGGAGTTTAATAAAAAAAAGATCCCATGTGAGATATAGAGCCTGGATCAAATGCTTGACTGCATGATACCTGTCACCACAGTGAAGTAAAAGGCTTACCGGAAAACCAGCGATCACCCCTATTTAGGGGGGTCACAAAGTGCTTGTTGGATCAATGTTCCCATAGTCTCCCACCAGAAGCCTTCACATACACCGGACGATGGTCAGACCAGAACAGATATCCACAATATCAGGAGGTGCAAAGACTCCCATAGTGCAGTATTGTCTCTTTAAGGTATATTTAATGGTAAAAAATGCAATGCTGTATACAGGTATTGTGACTCAAAATCGAGTCTCCAATGAAATAAAAAAGGATTCCTTGCAAGTATAAAATCTACAAACAAATATGTGTAGGCGATCGCGCATGCACAGAGCGTGTGAGCCAGATGTCCTGACGATCGTTTCGTCAGATGTGACATCATAAGTGGTACGCCCACACCTCTGCACCGACACTGTATATAGTCCATTGGCAAGACAGAGGAGCCCTGCCATTGGTTAAGGTTAAATGGCCCAAAACCACTCATTAAATGGACAGACCAGGCTTATCATGGATAAAGATGAAATGTTCCACGTAACCATTGGCAGAACTATATGTCCATCATCCCAAGAGAGTGTGAACTGAATTAAACAGCATTGCTATTTTAATTGTGCTGCCAGCTTGTGATAAAGGAAGGAAAAGACAATTTGTCTACACAGAAAATGTAAAGGCTAGATTCCATGTGTTGCCAACAAGCCTTAACTAATCAACAATATATATCATTAAAAAACTGCATGCTTTATTACAGAAGTTAAAAACATATGTATAACCAATCCAAATATACACATTACTATCAATAGTAAAAATAAAACGAACTGAAAATAAAAAATATTATTAGTAAAAAGAAAAATAAAAAGAGGCCAGAAGTCTAAAACAGGGTAAATATGTAACAGCAAGACTGTGCATATAGGAGGGGGACATCAACTATTATTGATAAAGCAGTTGATGTCCCACTCCACATTCAAGCCCCTGGGCACATGAATAGGGGTGGTCGCTGGTTTTCCGGTAGGACTTATACCTCACTGTGGTGACGGGTATCAGGCGGTCAAGCATTTGATCCAGGCTCTATATCTCACGTGGAATCTTTTTCATTAAACTCCAGCTATTTAATGAACTTTTTACTGAATGATTTATCTTTTGGCACTTTATATGCTATTGCACTTTATAATTGCACTTTATACAATATATGTTTTTTTCTGTATTGTGTTGGACACATGCATAATCAGTATCACACAGTAATTACAACCATTTTTGCACATTTGCACTTTATAGATATTATATGCCATATTCATATATACATTATCTTTGATTCACCTTTGAAGCGCTGCACTTTTAACATTTGATTTAGTGCCTGGTATCTGGGTTATGGTGCTCAGCTGCTGTTTTTTTATTTTTTACTGAACACGGATATTAATTTACACACATGTATAATATATAGGTCCAGTTTTATCATGTTCTATGTAATATTGCAGAATGTGTTCTTTTACAAAGACTGTATTAGTTCAACAATTTGATAGTTACATCGCAAATAAAACATATACCGTATTTATCGGTGTATAACACGTAACCATATAGTCCTCCCATCTACACATATACAACTTATATAACAATTTATATAAGTGGTATATGTGTAGATGGGAGGACTATACGGTTAAAAGTTAAAAGTTTCCCCCAAGCGGACTTTTAAGGCAACTAATAGTATCGCATGTACAGATATGCAAATTATAATAGTAGAAAAAGTTTTTATTAATGATTAAACATGGTTAAAAATGCATATAAGAATGAAATATTGATTCATCTGAACAAAATCAGCTGATATCACCGTGCTGAAGGGTATATGAGAGAGCCTCAGTTAAAACCAACGCGTATAACACGTGGCGGCATATAAAACGCACCCCAAGTTTAGGAGGAAATTTTAAGGAAAAAAACTTTTTAAGGAAAAAACTTACATTTAAATGCCCATCAATGCAGCCTTATCAGTGTCCATCTGCAGCCTTGTAGTGTCATTTGCAGCCTTTCAGTGTCATTTGCAGCCTTGTAGTGTCATTTGCAGCATTTCAATGTAATTTGCAGCTTTGTTGTGTCATTTGCAGCCTTGTTGTGTCATCTGCAGCCTTGTGTCATCTGCAGCCTTGTTGTATCATTTGCAGCCTTGTGTCATCTGCAGTCTTGTGTCATCTGCAGCCTTGTGTCATTTGCAGCGTTGTGTCATCTGCAGCCTTGTTGTGTCATCAGCAGCCTTGCCCAGTGACACTGCAGCCTTGTAGTGTCACTGCAGTTTTTAAATATGGCGCTGCTTAGTTGCAGTAGAAAGATGCAGCTCTAGCTGATGCTCCGGACGAAGCAGTTCTGCAATCAGTTTGCAAAGAAGAGCTTCTCTTTTGAGATCAGTATGAAATAAGCTGCAGAGAAGAGTGTAGACCCTGACCCATAACCTGTATACCTTTGAGCATCTCCACCAAATGTGCACCATAGTGCCCTCCTGGGAACATCCTCGGTAGCAAAGAGGAGAGTAGGCTGAAATAAACGAACCAGCCTAGCTGGTGTGTAATACCACCTGTAAAGTATCTTGTAGTCATTTTCTAGAGTAAGGGCATTTTTTGCACACTTAGATAATGCTATAGTCATGATCTGCCAGTCCTCTGGATCCAGCTGCCTCTCCAACTCCGCCTCACACTGAAGGTAAAACTTCAAAGGTGTTTTTTTACAGGAGATTATTGATGAGTAAATTAATTATATCAAGTCTGAGGATTGAGGTCGGGCCCTACAAAGGCTTGCAGAATGTGTTCTTCTGTATAACTATATTTATATATGTACATATATAAACTAATGTTTTACCGGGGATCACGGCACAGTAATTCATCATTCAGTGCTCCAGCCCAGTCATCAGATGATGAAGTAGTCACTAACAGACAAAGTGTATAGGGGCCCTATCCAGAAGTGGAGTTTGCATCCCACAGTAAAACTATAACAATTTATATAAGTGGTATATGTGTAGATGGGAGGACTATATATAATGTTGTGAAGCCAAATAATCCAATAGTGAAATTGAGAATAAAAGGAGATGAATAGAAACAAAACAGCAAAAGCTATAATAACTGTCAAAAGAGCCCATGACACCCTACAAAACATGCTCAGAAGCATGGTTGGAAAACATCCACAATGAATGATCCACCCAACACAACTTACCCTTGGAGGAGAGACAGACAAAAATGGCTTATACATACAATACATATATTTTATTTTCATTGTTTTAATATTTTTTTCCTCTCTTCATTTACTCATGTTCTTTATCTTCAGATAGAAAGAGAGACAAGTTTCCCCTAAGCGGACTTTTAAGGCAACTAATAGTATCGCATGTACAGATATGCAAATTATAATAGTAGAAAAAGTTTTTATTAATGATTAAACATGGTTAAAAATGCATATAAGAATGAAATATTGATTCATCTGAACAAAATCAGCTGATATCACCGTGCTGAAGGGTATATGAGAGAGCCTCAGTTAAAACCAATGCGTTTTGGGGTACAGTTTAATCCTTCTTCAGGGCTGTATAGAAAGGAGAAATTCACCTATAGCATAATTGAAAATATATGTAATTATTTTCACATGTAGAAAATTGATCCACTTACATGGTATTAACCAGCTGGGTGGTTTTCAATATTTCATTGTATGACATTAAAAAATGCAATTAGATAACACGAAGAACTGTGCCGATGGGGTTGCTATCTCAAGGCATATGGGCATCAAACAAAGTAGATAGAAAGTCTCCAAAAGAGACTTAGTATTGTAACTGTCATCCCCGGGGAGAAAAAATCTCCTCACATTCCAAGGCAGCAGAGTGACCAGAAGGATATACTGGGGCCAGAAAAAGGAAATCCCTAGAAATGGGAACATTATGCTAAATTATAATGCAAAAAATAGGAGCAGAGGAATAATACATCTTTATATGAATATATATAGCTGCACAACAGGGTAACAAATAAGATTCCTGAGTAGTGGATGCACGTAAAAAGAATAGAGAGAGCGACAAGTAGTAACAGTAACTGCAGGGATAATAGAAAGCGATCTGTCAGTTGAAAATATATCCTAGTGAACGTGTAGGTCAAAAGAGGATATAGAGCTACACCCATATTGGCCACTAAAATATTTGGGAGTACACGGTAAATATCATATTGCAAAAGTAGTAACGAATGCAATATATATGTGTGCATATATACCTACATGCCACAGATATGCTTATAATAGTAATGGAAAAAATATTCCAAATGGGTGATTGTAGAGATATGTGCATAATCGTAGCAATGAGGGAAGAAATATGCACCATATAATAAAGTGTGTTCATTTTAAATTATATGCATATACTTGAAGTATTCATTTAACCAGTTGCTAAACAGCCCATAGCCAAATGACGGCTGCAGGGCGGTTGGATAACTCTGGGATCACGTCATATGACGTGATTCCAGAAAACTGCTCCCGCGCGCCCCCTGGGGCGCGCATGGGAACATCCGTGACCGCCGGGTCCAGAGGACATGGTGCATCACGGATCACGGTAAACGGCCGCTGATCGCGGCCGTTTACCATGTGATCACTTCGTCAAATGACGGAGCGATCACATGTAAACAAACCAGCGTCATGTCATGACGCCGGTTCCTCCCTCCCCTCTCTGTACCGATCGGTACAGAGGTGGAGAGATCGGATGGGAGCCGCGCTGCGGGCTGGATGTGTAGTGCTCACAGCGCTGTTCAGTGACAATTGCAGTCACATCCATCCATCCCCTCATGCTCAGCCATCCCTCCCATGTTCTGCAATTCCCTGTGCAATACTCTGCAATACCCTGTGCAATACTCTGCAATGCCCCGCAATACTCTTCAATACTCTGCAATGCCCCGCAATACTCTTCAATACTCTGCAATGCCCCGCAATACTCTGCAATGACTCGCAATACTCTGCAATGCCCTGCAATACTCTGCAATGACCCGCAATACTCTGCAATGCCCCGCAATACTCTGCAATACCCCACAATACTTCGCAATACTCTGCAATGCCCTGCAATACTCTTCAATACTCTACAATGCCCTGCAATACTCTGCAATGCCCCGCAATACTCTGCAATGCCCCACAATACTCCGCAATACTCTGCAATGCCCCGTAATACTCTTCAATACTCTGCAATGCCCCACAATACTCTGCAATGACCCACAATACTCTGCAATGCCCCGCAATACTCTGCAATGCCCTGCAATACTCTGCAATTCCCCACAAGTGTAGTGCCCACAGCGCTGTTCATTGACAATTGCAGTCCCATCCATCCATCCCTCCATGCTCAGCCATCCCCCCATGCTCTGCAATTCCCTCTGCAATACTCTGCAATACCCTGTGCAATACTCTGCAAAGCCCCGCAATACTCTGGAATGCCCCGCAATACTCTGCAATACCCCACAATACTCTGCAATACTCTGCAATGCCCCGCAATACCCTGCAATACCCCGCAATACTCTGCAATACTCTGCAATGCCCCGCAATACTCTGCAATGACCCGCAATACTCTGCAATGCCCCGCAATACTCTGCAATGACCCGCAATACTCTGCAATGCCCTGCAATACTCTGCAATACCCCACAATACTCTGCAATACTCTGCAATGCCCCGCAATACTCTTCAATACTCTGCAATGCCCCACAATACTCTGCAATGACCCGCAATACTCTGCAATGCCCCGCAATACTCTGCAATGCCCCGCAATACTCTGCAATGCCCTGCAATACTCCGCAATACTCTGCAATACCCCGTAATACTCTGCAATGACCCGCAATACTCTGCAATACTCTGCAATGCCCCACAATACTCTGCAATGCCCCGCAATACTCTGCAATGCCCTGCAATACTCTGCAATTCACTGCAATACTCTGCAATGCCCTGCAATACCCCTCAATACTCTGCAATACCCCGCCATACCCAGCCATACCCAGCCATACTCTGCAATACTCAGCTATACTCAGCCATACTCTGCCATACTCGGTTGTACTCGGCCTCTGTATGTGGCCAGGCTGTGGAAGTCTCACACATGTGGTATCGCCATACTCAGGAGAAGTAAGAGAATCTATTTTGGGGTGTCATTTTTGGTATGTACATGCTATGTGTTAGAAATATTGTATAAATGGACAACTTTGTGTTAAAAAAAAATGCATTTTAACCACTTCCCGCCCGCCGTCATATGACGTCCTTGACTGTATGCGGGGATATCTGAATGATGCCTGCAGCTACAGGCATCATTCAGATATCAGATTTTTCAGCCGGGGATTTCCTACACCATGAGAATGATCATAGCGGCTGTTCCGCTGCTTGATCGTCCTTATGGGACATCCCCCCTCTCGCCGCCCTCAGGTGCTTCTACCGACTCACCGCTACGATTGAAGCCAGGATAATTTTTTTTATTTCAGGCTTCCCAGCCTAGAGGTGAGATGTGGGGTCTTATTGACCCCATATCTCACTGTAAAGAGGACCTGTCATGCCATATTCCTATTACAGGGGATGTTTACATTCCTTGTAATAGAAATAAAAGTGATCAAAAAATTTATTTTTTGGAAAAAAGCCTCAAACTAAAATAAATAAAGTAAAATTTCCCCGTGTCCGTGTGCTCGCATGCAGAAGCGAATGGTGTTCAAACCACACATGTGAGGTATCGCTGTGATCGGTAAAGCAAGAGCAATAATTTTGGCCCTAGACCTCCTCTGTAACTCACAACATGTAACCAGTAAAAATTTTTAAAGCATCTCCTATGGGGATTTTTAAGCAGCGAAGTTTGGCGCCATTCCATGAGCATGTGCAATTTTGAAGGGTGACATGTTAGGTATCTATTTACTCGACATAACTTCATCTTTCACATTATGCAAAAACATTGGGCTAACTTTACTGTTTTGTTTTTTTTTAAAGCACAAAACTTTTTAAAAAAAAAAGCGGTCGAAATATTGCTGCGCAAATACTGTGCGAGATAAAAAGTTGCAACGACCGCCATTATATTCTCTAGGATAAAAAAAAATATATATAATGTTTTTGGGTTCTATGTAATTTTCTAGCAAATAAATTATGATTTTTACATGTAGGAGAGAAATGTCAGAATTGGCCTGGGTGCTCCTAGAATGCCTGATTGTGCTCCCTGCATGTTGGCCCTCTGTATGTGGCCACGCTGTGTAGAAGACTCACACATGTGGTATCACAGTACTCAGGAGTAATAGCAGAATGTGTTTTGGGGTGTAATTTGTGGTATGCATATGCTGTGTGTGAGAAATAACCTGCTAATATGACAATTTTGTGAAAAAAAAAAAAAAGGAAAAAAAAATCTTGATTTTGCAAAGAACTGTGGGAAAAAATGACAACTTCAAAAAACTCATCATGCATCTTTCTAAATACCTTGGAATGTCTTATTTCCAAAAGGTTGTCATTTGGGGGGTACTTTTCTGGCATGTTAGGGTCTCAAGAAATGAGATAGGCCATCAGTACTTCAGGTGTGATCAATTTTCAGAGATTGGCACCATAGCTTGTGGACGCTATAACTTTCACAAAGACCAAATAATATACACCAATTTGGGTTATTTTTACCAAACATATGTAGCGGTATAAATTTTGGCCAAAATATATGAAGAAAAAATTACTAATTTGCAAAATTTTATAACAGAAACGAAGAAAAATGCATTTTTTTTTACAGAATTTTCAGTCTTTTTTCTTTTATATTGCAAAAAATAAAGAACCCAGCAGTGATTAAATACCACCAAAAGAAAGCTCTATTTGTGTGAAAAAAAGGACAAAATTTTAATTTGGGTACAGTGTTGCTTGACTGAGTAATTGTCATTCAAAGTGTGAGAGCACCGAAAGCTGAAAATTGGTCTGGTTATTAAGGGGGTTTAAGTGCCCAGTGGTCAAGTGATCAATAATTAAATACTAAGGCATACTGGATACATTCAAAAGTTTCTATAGTGGCCGAATTAAATTACCAAGAGCCCCATGCTGTTTTAAGTCTACCCAATAGTGTGCAAGAAATATATATAATGACCCAAAGTAAGATCAATCTGGTCTTTACCTAAGTTAGAGAGTAGTTGTAGAAGCCAGCTGCACACCCCGACATCCAGCGAGTAAGTGTTGGGTGCAGGAGTGCGCCGGCTGTATATTTATATCAGGTCCTCCCCAATCAGCTGCCACAGGTGATTGCGAACAGCTGGTATGGAGGGAGAGACCGACGGGAGATGCTCTGAATGCCCCCTGAGCTAAGTGTGCGTGGTCCCGCTCCCACCGTGCATGCGTGAACGTCAGCACGTCGGAGCGGCATCACGCACACCTGGCCCACCGACACAATAAGCCTCACCAGCAGACTGAGCATGTCCGCTGGAGTGGCAAGATGGAGACTGAGGGTGGTGATGTTGATACCATCCAGCAGACTCCAAAGCGCCGCCCATGGTTGTGAAACCAGGCGGCTTTGTGTGCCGGGCAATCCTGGTGGTCAGCTGCAGCATAAAGGAAATACAAACCATAAACGTTAATGACAGTACATAAGTTAGTATGTGAGACATTATAAAACAATCTTTAGACATGTAGATAGCTATGCCCACATAACATTGGAAGGAAATCCCTATTGGCGACAGTTGTATACTGGTGATTTAGTACATAGATGGATATTTCACAGGCAGAATGATGACTGTATATATAGGTTTGAATACAGAAATCTGAAAATCAGACAAAAAGATACATGATATTAAAATACAAGAGATAAGGATAAACATACAATATTAATATCCTCTGCCAGTTCACAAACAAAGCATAGCATTAATCATTTTTGGAAGTGCATCCATATATATATATATATATATATATATATATATATATATATATATATATATATATATATATATATATAAATATATATATATATGTACACATTCACATATAATGCAAATCATGCAGAGAAGACAGGAAGGCATAAGTAGAGAGAGATGGTATGTATGTGTGTCCCTGTTAGATGAAAAGAGGGGGGGGGCACATAGGATGGTAATGATGTTACATATGGTCTTAGGAATTCTTGCATTATCACTAATCACGCCAATTCCTGAGGTAATGGGCCCATTATCTCAGGAATTGGCTCGATTAGTGATAATGCAAGCGGATTAGTGGATGAATTCCTAAGACCAGATGTAAAATCATTACCATCCTATGTGAGAGACACTGTCCATCTCCTACAGATTATTGACGAACTAGACATTCCCGATCACACTCTTTTAGTCACAATAGACGTGGAAACATTGTACAGTTCTATTCCACATGATAAAAGCTTAGCAGCTATTAACCATGTCCTACAACAAGCCACTGTTGTAGATCCCGTTTACAATTAATTAATTCTTTCACTGCTGGAGTATGTCCTTAGACACAATGTCTTTACTTTCAATGGCTCCCACTACCTCCAGGTGCAGGGGGTTGCGATGGGGACTTATTGTGCCCCATCATATTTTAACTTGTACCTGGGGGAGTGGGAGAGAATGTTTTTGGCAGACGAGAGTCTAGCAATTTACACTGATCACATCCTTGGATAGTATCGTTACATTAACGATATCCTGATCATTTGGGATGGATCACAGGACATGCTTCAGCAGTGTCTTTTAAGAATGAACAGAAATTATTTCAACCTAAGTTTTACCATGTCTTATGACAAAAAGTGTATTACCTTCTTAGACGTGGAAATATATAAGAGAGAAAGGGGTAAATTGTGTAGCCAATTGTACAGAGAGCCTACAGCGGGAAATACTCCTCGCTTCAAGCTTCCACTCGCAACCCCTAATTGACTCCATTCCTTACAGTCAATATTTAAGAATAAAACATAACTGCACAGATGACGAAACCTTTGTAAAAGAAGCAGCTAAATTACGCAATAGACTTCTTGCAAGAGGCTATTCACATTTAAAAAGATCTTACAAGCAAGCCTTTATGCAATCCAAGACTGATCTACTACATACCAAAAAAACCCAAAATGACAATAGCAATTTAAGAATCATCACTAGATATAACAAACAACAACATCAAGTGAAAAGAATTATTGAAAAATATTGGCACATGCTGACATTAGATCCATCATTGGGACAATTTTTCCCGGCAAAACCTCTCTTCACTTTTAGAAGAGCCACTTCTATTAGTGATAAAATTGTCAGTAGTGAGTTTAAAAATGAGTCAATGAAAATGCACTGCAAATATAAGGGCACGTTCATGTGCAGTACTTGTAACTATTGTAGATACATGCTTACACAAAAAACCCTACCCTCCCTAATGGAAAAATGTTCTACCCAAAACACTTTGCGAACTGTAGGACCTTTGGAGTTATCTACATGCTGCAATGCAGCTGTAGTGGCTTTTACATTGGAAAGACCAAACTGGAATTCTGGAGGAGGGCATACAGGCATATTCGCAGTATGCAGGTATGTAATCCTGACCTTTCCCTGGGACACCACATGATGGAGTATTCCCCAGTATCAAATTTTTGATTCTGGACCGGATACATCCTAATCCCAGGGGGGTGACTGGAATAAAACCCTCCTTCAGATGGAATTAAGATGGATTCACCAGCTTAAAGCTACATCGCCTCCGGGCCTCAACAAGGCCATATGTTTCAAACCATTCCTTGAGGGTTTTTCATTAGGTGAAATGGAAAAATAAACTATCAATCCACTATTTTGTTTGCTGGCCTGTAAATACTCATGAGGACAGAGGTGGGCCCTCCCCCCCTTTTCATCTAACAGGGACACACATACATACCATCTCTCTATACCTATGCCTTCCTGCCTTCTCTGCATGATTTGCATTAAATGTGAATGTGTACATATATAGATATATATATATATATATAGATATATATATCTATATATATATATATATATATATATATATTTATATGGATGCACTTCCAAAAATGATTAATTCTATGCTTTGTTTGTGAACTGGCAGAGGATATTAATATTGTATGTTTCTCCTTATCTCTTGTATTTTAATATCATGTATCTGTCTGTCTGTATACAACTGTCACCTGTGGGGATTTCCTTCCAATGTTATGTGGGCATAGCTACCTTCATGTTTAAAGATCATTTTTTGAATGTCTCACATACCAACTTATGTACTGTCATTAACGTTTATGGTTTGTATTTCCTTTATGCTGCAGCTGACCACCAGGATTGCCCGGCACACAAAGCCGCCTGGTTTCACAACCATGGGTGGTGCTTTGGAGTCTGCTGGATGGTATCAACATCACCACCCCCAGTCTCCATCTTGCCATTCCAGCGGACATGCTTAGTCCGCTGGTGAGGCTTGTTGTGTCGGTGGGCTAGGTGTGTGTGACGCCGCTCCGATGTGCTGATGTTTGCACATGTGCGCTGGGAGCAGGGCCATGCACACTCAGCTTAGGGGGCATTCAGAGGATCTCCCGTCGGTCTCTTCCTCCATACCAGCTGTTTGCAATCACCTGCAGCAGCTGATTGGGGAGGACCTGATATAAATATACAGCCGCAACACCCAAAACTTACTCGCTGGATGTCAGGGTGTGCGACTGGCTTCTATAACTACTCTCTAACTTAGGTAAAGACCAGATTAAGCTTACTTTGGGTCATTATATTGTGACAGCAAGCAGGTAAAATCACCTGGTTGCATCCAGGATGGAAAACATGTATGCCCTAGATTCAGGCTTTATGCTGACTTATACCACTAGGGGGGAGTGCTGGGAGTCCTGCAGGGGAAGTGTTAATGAGCCCAGCTGAAGTAAGTGGGCTCATTAAGACCTATAGAAAACACCCCAGCATGCTTAGGGAGATGCTCCAACCTGAAACCAGTTCTTTGTTTGTGTAGACTGGGGAGTGTGGTATCTGTCCTGCGCGGTGAGTCAACGCCTGTGTGGCAAACTTCTGAAATAGGGACTGGGGCAGCATAAGGCTGCACCTGGTTGTTAGATAGGGAATCTACCTGTGTAGCAAGCAGTCAAGCTGACCAG
This sequence comes from Aquarana catesbeiana, assembly GCF_042186555.1. Taxonomy (NCBI): domain Eukaryota; kingdom Metazoa; phylum Chordata; class Amphibia; order Anura; family Ranidae; genus Aquarana; species Aquarana catesbeiana. Next base: position 203,717,596 of record NC_133326.1, on the reverse strand, counting down.
GATTTCTTTTCATGTTTCTTTTTGTTTTGCTGTTATTTTTCAATGCATATAGTCTAAATAAACCACACCTTTGTTTTTTTTCACCTATAACGCTGTCTGCTGTGCCTGATTTTGTGTGGTGAACCCATCCAGGGGGTCACACACACCCACTGCCGAGCTAACCCCCTCACAGTTGGCGGAGAATGCAGGCAGTTTTTTTTTAAGGCCAGCATGAAGGAGATACTGAGACAGCTGGCTTTAGCAAATGCAAATCAGCAGCAGACAAATGCTGCTTTGCAAAAGAGCCTTGCAGCCCAACAGCAAGCTCACCAGCAGAGTCTGGAAGCTCAGCAACAAGCCCAGAAGCAATCTGAGTAGTAAATGTATAATGTAGCAGCGCTCAAGTCCATTGATATAAAAAATATAAAAAATATATAAAGATTAAAAAATAGTCCAATGCTATATATTGAAGAGATAAAAGTCAATTGATTGAGGATCATTCGTGATAAGGATGGATATAAAAGCCAGGGGGATCTCTATGGACACAAACTCAGGGCAGCTTTCTGTTGAGTGAAGTCAGCTCTCCATAATGGTCATAAGAAACAAAGAGAAAGCGCCTCTTAAGTATAAGTGTTTATTAATATATAAAAAGCACATATAAGCACTTACATCAGGGTTTGTGGGTTACAGCTTCCAAAGAGAACTGGATCCAAGTATCGTCAAAACTCCCGTGTGTGGATGGCTAAGATGTAAGCCGGGCGAATGGCCGCGGACCTCCGCATGGGGACGCCGGCTGCAGTGTGGTAAGGCTGAATAGACACTTCCTCGTTCCAGCAAGCACACGTGGGTGTAGACGTCACTCGGGCAGTTCAAGTTGACAGGGATCCACTACGCGTTTCTGAGCATGCGCGAGGCTCACAACGGGCATGTGTGCTCCTTTATCAAGTGTAGATAGGACGGAAACCAAGGAAGCTTAAATAGCTAAGCATAGGGGACAAATAGTTGCTCAAGCCAATTGAAGGAGGGGTGTATATATAGTATATATAAGATAAATGACGATAAAAGGATAAATTCTCTAAGGATGACGATGCAATATACATTTAAGATGATGGAACTTATCACAAGACATACAAATAAATTAAAAATAGTAATGATAATAAACAGATAGAAATAATATATATATATATATATATATATATAATGAAGGTTAAAGACTATATATATATATATAATGAGGGTTAAAAGATAGTTGTTATTGTATATTCGTTACTAGTCATGCAGGCAAATAATTAATCTACCATGTCAAAAAATTAAATTAATTAAAATAAAAAATAATAATAAAAATAAGGGTAAAGATAAAAAAGAAAATATTAATGGGATAATGTAATTTAATATCATATTGTAAAGAGCCCAACCATATACCTGCTTTGATGTCCTTGACACCTCACCCTACTAAATTGTTTTCCAATATTAAAGGGGACAATTTTCCCCATCTATCCACCCAGGTCACATCTTCTAGATTCCCACATAAAAAAACTTTTACCCCATATAAACCTCTATACAAAAAACCTTCCACCTCACATAGACCTCTTACATCAGATTCAAAATCTCAGTCCCATTCATCTAAGACCTTAATATTACGCAAACATGATATCATCCAGATGAATAAAAATAAACCATCAGTGGAAGAAATATACACCGCATCTACTACTCCTCATTCCCCACCTTCTTCTAATAGTTCATCTCAGACCCTACCAGTACTCGCATCCTTGGAGGGCATTAACTCCCACTAATGCGACAACTCCTCCTCCCTCTCTATCCAATAATAATATACACATATCCCCTGTCTCCAAATCAAACACCACTCACTCCATTGGATCCAGCCTCTTACTAGGAGATTTTCGCAGTGGTGAAATAGCCTCCCACTCGGAAGCCCTTACTTTTTCTTTTTTAAAGAAGGGCCCACACCACAAACAACGTCAAAAAAGAAAACACATAGACGAGGATGCAGAGGAGGACGCAAAAAATCTAAAATCCAACACAAAACTACTGAAATGATAAAGTTATTTAACTTATCCTCACATACATTGTCCTCAGATGAAATTTCCTTACTCAGCAAATGACTTACCTTTTCACCCACTATACAGCCAAACTCCTTCCTTCTTTTTAAAGATCTTAACAAATGTATCAGGAACCTTACCCTAAAAAGTTTTTTTTAATATTCAATCCACCAAGAATAAACCAGTTGAGAATACATCTAATATGACCTCACTCGCACCTTCCCCTGGTGTAATCACGAGTGAGACATCTGATAGCTCTATCAGCGTCTATGAATTAGACCCAGAATCAGGCCTGCTAGACATTGACATAGATTTTGAGTTATTAACCCAACATCCTGATAATTCACCTCCTGTCAGACATACTAATTTCAAACCAAAATCAGTATTCTATCCCACTAGATCAAAGGGACCCTATGTTGAGACATTTTACAGGGTAGTTTTCTCTGAACTTCAGAAATTGTGTGAACATACAGATAACACACACAAATATCGTCCTCACAATCTCACCCTTGGAGAAAACGCCGCACTTCATTCTCTTTCTAACAATTCTGAGATCATTATCAAACCAGCGGACAAGGGGGGCAGAATTGTTATTTTAGACTGTAATTCCTACATTACAGAAGCATCTAGACTATTGTCGGATTGTCTAACATACAGGAAACTCTCCTCAGACCCTCTGCCCCAATTCAAATTGGAAGCAGAATCATTGATCAATTCTGCTCTATCAGATGAGGTTATCACCAAGAATGAGGCCTCTTTTTTACGTAAAGAATTTGATAGCACACCTTACTTTTATCATCTGCCCAAGATACATAAAAACTCTTCCCATCCCCCTGGCAGACCTATCGTGGCTTCCATGAATAGTATAACAAGTGGATTTTCTCAATATGTTGATTCATTTTTACAGCCCCTTGCCCAAGATCTTCCATCTTATGTACGGGATTCGATACACCTCATGGAACTTTTGGCACCTTATAGATGGCAAGACAGCTATTCCTGGCTTTCCCTGGACGTAAATTCCCTTTATACGTCCATCCCCCATCAGATAGGTTTAATGGCAGTCCAACACTTTCTGTCTCTTGACCCCTCCATTAATGTCAAACAGGCTATATTTATTTCAGAAGCTACCTCATTTTGTTTGAATCACAATTACTTCCACTTCGACGATGATTTTTACCTACAGACCCATGGTACAGCTATGGGCACCAATTTTGCCCCTTCCTATGCCAACCTGACCATGGGTCTGTGGGAAGACAGGTTCATATGGAATAACAACCCTTTTGCTCAACATATTATTTTCTTTGGCAGATATATAGATGACATTATTGTCATCTGGGACGGCCCACCATCTTCAGTTGATTGTTTTGTTTCTCACTGTAATGCTAACGACCTTGGCCTATCGTTTACATTTGAACATAGTGAGGAGAGTCTTTCCTTTTTAGATCTGGAACTGTTTCATGATCAGAATTCCATCCTGCACGCAACTATACCAAACCTACTGCAGGGAATTTTTATCTTCATTATAACAGCTGTCACCACCCACAGTGGGTCAATAATATTCCAAAAGGGCAATACTGTAGACTAAGACAAAACTGTACTAGGGACTCAGATTACATCAGCCAAAGTGTGCATCTTAAGAATAAATTCTTGGAAAAAGGGTTTCCTGAAAAGTTGGTGGATCAAGCACATACATTTTACCTTCCCGGCAAAAAGCCCAAGGCATTAAAACAATCTGACCATGGCACTGTTCGGTTTGTCACCAGATATCACAACGAACATAAAAGAATGGAATCCATATTCCAAAAACATTGGAATATCCTAAAACAGGATCCCTTTCTCCACAATGATCTTGGAGATAAACCGAAGGTCACTTATAGAAGGGCCCCAACTCTAAAAAACAAATTAGCACCTAGCAAACTAAAAACCATCAGACCAGAAAACACTCTTTGTCTAATTCCACTTACTGGCATGTATAGGTGCAATAAAGCCTTATGTAAGACCTGCGCTTTTGTTAGACATGGCCAACGTAGCTTCCAACATAAGGATAAGACGTACCAGTTAGAAGGTTTTTATAACTGTTCTACTGACTACGTGGTTTACTGTCTAACATGTCCATGTAAATTATTGTACGTTGGACGCACCATCTGTCCTCTGCGACAACGGTTTGGCAAACATCGCCGTTTGATAGAACAAGGCTGTGATGAACACAGCGTTCCCCGACATTTTCTCGAACACCATCACCAATCTACTGCTGGTTTACAGGTATGGGTAATAGAATCCATACCACGCAAATTATCTGAGGCTGAGCGCTTTTCCAAATTATGTGAGCGTGAAACATTTTGGATTTATATTTTAGACACTTTGGCACCCAATGGGTTAAATGAGGAATTAGAGGTTAATACTATTATATAATATAGTGATGGATTTTATTATATTATAACACATAATTTAATTACACCTCCCAGTGATGATAAAACAACATATGATGTACAGATGTATTGTGAGCCTATATATATATATATATATATATATATATATATATATATATATATATATATATATATATATATATATATATATATATATATATTCTATTTCTCCCTTGCTTTTAATTGTTTTTATTATATTTATCATTATTGTATCTATGATGGCCATTTCCACTGTATTTTTATTGAGGGCTCTTTACAATATGATATCAAATTACATTATCACATTAATATTTTCTTTTTTATCTTTACCCTTATTTTTATTATTATTTTTTATTTTAATTAATTTAATTTTTTGACATGGTAGATTAATTATTTGCCTGCATGACTAGTAACGAATATACAATAACAACTATCTTTTAACCCTCATTATATATATATATAGTTTTTAACCTTCATTTTATATATATATATATATATATATATATATATATATATTATTTCTATCTGTTTATTATCATTATTATTTTTAATTTATTTGTATGTCTTGTGATAAGTTCCATCATCTTAAATGTATATTGCATCGTCATCCTTAGAGAATTTATCCTTTTATCGTCATTTATCTTATATATACTATATATACGCCCCTCCTTCAATTGGCTTGAGCAACTATTTGTCCCCTTAGCTATTTAAGCTTCCTTGGTTTCCGTCCTATCTACACTCGTTGTGAGCCTCGCGCATGCTCAGAAACGCGTAGTGGATCCCTGTCAACTTGAACTGCCCGAGTGACGTCTACACCCACGTGTGCTTGCTGGAACGCGGAAGTGTCTATCCAGCCTTACCGCACTGCAGCCGGCGTCCCTGTGCGGAGGTCCATGGCCATCCACCCGGCTTACATCTTAGCCATCCACACACGGGAGTTTTGACGATACTTGGATCCAGTTCTCTTTGGAAGCTGTAACCCACAAACCCCGATGTAAGTGCTTATATGTGCTTTTTATATATTAATAAACACTTATACTTAACAGGCGCTTTCTCTTTGTTTCTCACAAGCAATCTGAGGCCTGCTTCATAGACCTGTTACAGAAGCAAGAGCAGAGTCTCCAACAACAATTGGAGACATTAATACAGCAACGTCCGCAAACCAGTGAGGCAAGTGGTTCTACTAATACCGTGTCCTTTGGTGTGAGCCGTTTACTGACAAAAATGACCGGAGAGGATGATCCGGAGGTATTTTTGACCACATTTGAAAGGACTGCTGAAAGGGAAAAGTGGCCTAAGGAGCAGTGGGCTGGACTGGTGGCCCCTCTGTTAACTGGGGAATCGCAGAAAGCTTATTATGACCTAGAGCCTGACCAAGCAAAAGACTATGTGTTGATAAAAACGGAAATATTGGCACGGCTGGGTGTCACCCTGGCCGTCCGGGCTCAGCGTGTACATAACTGGACTTTCTGGCTTGGAAAACCCCCCAGGTCTCAAATGTATGATCTCATTCACCTGAGCAGGAAGTGGCTGCAGCCAGAGACTTTGACCGCACCAAAGATTATGGAACGTGTTGTTATGGATCATTTCCTGAGAGCTCTTCCTACTGCCATCCAAAAGTGGGTAAGCCATGGAGACCCAGAAACTGCAGATAAGCTTGTGGATCTGGTTGAGAGGTACTTGGCTACAGAGAACCTGACTGCCTCTTCCAGGGACTCATGGACTTTCCACCCTAAGACCAGACCATCCCCAGTGGCAGGTAAGATGACTCCAAGGGGTGAGGGTGGAGAAAGCGAGAGGGTGGGAGTTCTACCTAATGGCTGGTGGGAGCAGCCGGGGAAGCCAAGGCCACAAGAGGCAGTGAAAAAGATTTTTTGCTACGGCTACCGGCAAGAGGGACATATTGCAGCCAATTGCCCAGTTGTGGATGAACCTATGCAATGTGACTTTATAAGGGACAGACCTCAGTCACTATTTGCGACAGTTGCATGCACTGCCATTCGGGGACCTGAGAAACTTTTATGTAAAATGTGTATTAATGGTAGAAATGTGGTTGTGTTGCTGGATTCAGGTAGCCTGGTGACATTGATAAAAGCTGGATTAGTTTCCACAGATTTCTCTGGGAATAACAAGGTGGCTGTTATTTGTGTGCATGGGGACACTCAAGAGTATCCTGTGACTACAGTGGTTTTTGAGACCCCCAAAGGTAACCTCTCTCATCAGGTGGGATTGGTGTCTCACTTACCACATGATGCCATTGTGGGAAGGGATTTTCCAAAGTTCTGGGAACTCTAGGATTGTCCTGAGCCCCCCACTGGTGCCCCTATAGACCAGGAAGGTGATAACCAGAATTCCTCTGAGAGTGGTGAAGACTCTCTAGAATTTCCCTTGTCGGTATTGGCGGGGGAAACTTGAGAAACTGGGTAGGAGCCAACATCCTCAGATGAAAGCATGCCGTCTGTGGAACTTTCGGATCTCGAGGTTCACAGGGAAAATTTTGCCACAGAACAGTTAAAAGACCCCACCCTAATAAAGGCACAGGAAAATGTGGTGAAAATAGATGGCGAATTAGTGAACCCAGATAAGATTTGCACTTATCCGTACTTCACTGTGGAAAGGGACCTGCTGTATTGAGTGGCTCAAAGGGCAGAAGAAACCATTGAGCAACTTGTGGTGCCCAAACCTTACAGGAAGTTGGTGTTAGAATTGGCCCATGGGCACATTCTTGGAGGTCATCTGGGGACAGAGAAAACCAGAGAGAAAGTATTGCAGAGATTCTATTGGCCTGGGGTCATGAAGGAAACAGAAAATTATTGTTCCTCCTGCCCTGTGTGTCAGAAGTCGACACCTATGCCACATTTCCGTAACCCACTGGTACCTCTTCCTATCATTGAGGTCCCCTTTGAGAGGATCACAATGGATTTGGTAGGTCCGATAATGAAGTCCGCTAGGGGGCATCATAACATTTTAGTTATATTGGACTATGCCACCCATTATCTGGAAGCGATTCCTCTTCAAAATACCTCGGCCAAAACCATAGCCAAAGAGCTATCTCTTGTTTTTAGCCACGTGGGTATTTGTAAAGAACTGCTTACGGACCAAGGTACAACCTTTATGTCCCGGGTTATGAAAGAACTATGCAAGTTGTTCAAAGTGACACAATTACGTACATCTGTGTATCATCCCCAAACAGATGGGTTGGTTGAAAGATTCAACAAAACCCTAAAACAAATGTTAAAGAAGGTGGTGGATAAAGATGGAAAGAATTGGGACTGTCTTATATCATATTTGATGTTTGCCATTAGGGAGGTACCCCAATCCTCTATGGGTTTCTCACTCTTTGAGTTACTCTATGGAAGACACCCAAGAGGGCTGTTGGATATCGCCAAGGAAACTTGGGAAAATGAGAGTTCTCCCCACAGGAGTGTGATTGAGCATGTCGCCCTGATGCAAGATAGAATTGCACAGGTAATGCCAATCGTAAAGGAACATTTGGCCCAAGCACAGTTAGCACAACAGAGAGTGTACAACCGTGGGGCCAAGACCCGTACTTTTCCCCCCGGAGATAGGGTATTGGTGCTAGTCCCTACGGTTGAAAACAAATTCCTGGCCAAATGGCAAGGTCCATAGGAAATAATTGAAAAATTGGGTGAGGTGAACTACAGGGTCAGACAGCCAGGAAGGCGAAAGCCAGAACAGATGTATCTAGCCAATCTGCTGAAAGCCTGTAGAGATAGGGAATCCCTAGTTGCAGAGACTATGTCACCGGCCCAGTCTGATTGCTTAGTTCCTGAGGTTGGAATCGCAGTCACCATATCGAAACCCCAACAACAGGAGGTTAAAGAGTTTGTACTTTGCAACAAAGAGATTTTCTCTGAGCTGCTGGGACGTACATCTGGCGTAGAGCATGACATTATCACCCCGCCAGGAGAAAGAGTAAAACTAAAACCTTATAGAATACCAGAGGCCCGAAGGGAGGCAATACATAGAGAGGTTCAAAGGATGCTGGAATTGGGTGTGATGGGGAGTCCCAGAGTGACTGGTCCAGTCCTATCATACTAGTGCCCAAACCTGATGGTGGTTTTGTAACGATTTTCGACAATTGAATAAAGTTACAAAATTTGACACCTACCCCATGCCTCGTATAGATAGAGTTGATCGACCGGCTGGGAACAGCCCAATACATGACAACTCTCGATCTCACCAAAGGGTATTGGAAATTTCCCCTGGCCAAGCTGGCCAAGGAGAAAACTGTATTTGTAACCCCAAATGGGGAGTTCCAATATAAGAGAATGTCGTTTGGGTTACAGAATGCACCGGCAACATTCCAGCGGAAAATGGACAGGATTCTGAGGCCCCATCAGAAGTATGCTGCAGCTTACCTGAATGATGTGATTATCCATAGCACAGATTGGGTATCACATCTGCCAAAAGTGCAAGCAGTCCTAGACTCTGTCCGGGAAGCTGGGTTTATGGCCAATCCAAAGAAGTGTACCATTGGACAAGAGGAGGTCAAATATCTTAGGTACACTATTGGGAGGGGAGTGATAAAACCCCAAGTTAATAAAGTCGAGGCCATACAGAGCTGGCCACGTCCCAACAGCAAGAAGCAGGTACAAGCCTTTCTGGGAATCGCTGGCTATTATCGCCGATTCATTCCCCAATTTACTTCTCAGGTTGTGCCCCTCACCAACCTGACAAAAGGGAAAGAGTCTGTCATGGTTAAATGGTCCCCAGAGGCTGAAGCAGCATTCCAGTCCTTAAAAATAGCCTTATGTAGCCAGCCAGTCTTGTACTCGCCAGACTTTTATAAGGACTTTGTTGTACAAACTGATGCATCAGACGTTGGGTTAGGAGCAGTGTTGTCCCAGGTCTGAAATGGGAAAGAACACCCGGTCATTTACCTCAGTAGGCAATTGAAGTCCCATGAGTTAAATTACGCCACGATTGAGATGGAGTGTTTAGCGGTGAAGTGGGCTCTAGATTCCCTTCGGTACTATCTGTTAGGTAGGCACTTTGACCTGGTTACTGATCACGCTCCTTTAACCACTTGAGCCCCAGACCATTATGCTGCCTAAGGACCAGAGGTCTTTTTCCAATTTGGCACTGCGTCGCTTTAACTGCTAATTGCGTGGTCATGCAATGCTGTACCCAAACGAAATTTGCGTCCTTTTCTTCTCACAAATAGAGCTTTCTTTTGATGGTATTTTATCACCTCTGCAGTTTTTATTTTTTGCGCTATAAACGGAAAAAGACCGAAAATTTTGAAAAAAAATGATATTTTCTACTTTTTGTTATAAAAAAAATCCAATAAACTAAATTTTAGTCATACATTTAGGCCAAAATGTATTCGGCCACATGTCTTTGGTAAAAAAAATGTCAATAAGCATATATTTATTGGTTTGCGCAAAAGTTATAGCGTCTACAAACTAGGGTACATTTTCTGTAATTTACACAGCTTTTAGTTTATGACTGCCTATGTCATTTCTTGAGGTGCTAAAATGGCAGGGCAGTACAAACCCCCCCCAAATGACCCCATTTTGGAAAGTAGACACCCCAAGGAAATTGCTGAGAGGCATGTTGAACCCATTGAATATTTATTTTTTTTGTCCCAAGTGATTGAATAAAGACAAAAAAAAAAAAAAAAAAAAAAAATATTTACAAAAAGTTGTCACTAAATGATATATTGCTCACACAGGCCATGGGCCTATGTGGAATTGCACCTTAAAATACATTCAGCTGCTTCTCCTGAGTGTGGGGATACCACATGTGTGGGACTTTTTGGGAGCTTAGCCGCGTACGGGGCCCCGAAAACCAAGCACCGCCTTCAGGATTTCTAAGGGTGTAAGTTTTTGATTTCACTCTTCACTGCCTATCACAGTTTCGGAGGCCATGGAATGCCCAGGTGGCACAAAACCCCCCCAATTGACCCCATTTTGGAAAGTAGACACCCCAAGCTATTTGCTGAGAGGCATATTGAGTCCATGGAATATTTTATATTTTGACACAAGTTGCGGGAAAGTGACACTTTTTTTTTTTTTTGCACAAAGTTGTCACTAAATGATATATTGCTCACACAGGGCATGGGCATATGTGGAATTGCACCCCAAAATACATTTAGCTGCTTCTCCTGAGTATGGGGATACCACATGTGTGGGACTTTTTGGGAGCCTAGCCGCGTACGGGGCCCCGAAAACCAAGCACCGCCTTCAGGATTTCCAAGGGTGAAAATTTTTGATTTCACTCTTCACTGCCTATCACAGTTTCGGAGGCCATGGAATGCCCAGGTGGCACAAAACCCCCCCAAATGACCCCATTTTGGAAAGTAGACACCCCAAGCTATTTGCTGAGAGGCATGGTGAGTATTTTGCAGCTCTCATTTGTTTTTGAAAATGAAGAAAGACAAGAAATAACTTTTTTTTTTTTCTTTTTTCAATTTTCAAAACTTTGTGACAAAAAGTGAGGTCTGCAAAATACTCACTATACCTCTCAGCAAATAGCTTTGGGTGTCTACTTTCCAAAATGGGGTCATTTGAGGGGGTTTTGTGCCACCTGGGCTTTCCATGGCCTCCAAAACTGTGATAGGCAGTGAAGAGTGAAATCAAAAATTCACGCCCTTAGAAAGCCTGAAGGCGGTGCTTGGTTTTCGGGGTCCCGTACGCGGCTAGGCTCCCAAAAAGTCTCACACATGTGGTATCCCTGTACTCAGGAGAAGCAGCAGAATGTATTTTGGGGTGTAATTTCACATATTCCCATGGCATGTTTGAGCAATATATCATTTAGTGACAACTTTGTGCAAAAAAAAAAAAAAATTTGTCTCTTTCCCGCAACTTGTGTCGCAATATAAAATATTCCATGGACTCGACATGCCTCTCAGCAAATAGCTTGGGGTGTCTACTTTCCAAAATGGGGTCATTTGGGGGGGGTTTGAACTGTCCTGGCATTTTATGCACAACATTTAGAAGCTTATGTCACACATCACCAACTCTTCTAACCACTTGAAGACAAAGCCCTTTCTGACACTCATTGTTTACATGAAAAAGTTATTTTTTTTTTGCAAAAAAATTACTTTGAACCCCCAAACATTATATATTTTTTTAAAGCAAATGCCCTACAGATTAAAATGGTGGGTGTTTCATTTTTTTTTTTCACACAGTATTTGCGCAGCGATTTTTCAAACGCATTTTTTGGGGAAAAAACACACTTTTTTAAATTTTAATGCACTAAAACACACTATATTGCCCAAATGTTTGATGAAATAAAAAAGATGATCTTAGGCCGAGTACATGGATACCAAACATGACATGCTTTAAAATTGCGCACAAACGTGCAGTGGCAACAAAATAAATGCATTTTTAAAAGCCTTTAAAAGCCTTTACAGGTTACCACTTTAGATTTACAGAGGAGGTCTACTGCAAAAATTACTGCCCTCGATCTGACCTTCACGGCGATACCTCACATGCATGGTGCAATTGCTGTTTACGTTTGACGACAGACCGCCGTTTGCGTTCGCCTTAGCGTGAGAGCAGGGGGCGACAGGGGTGCTTTTTTTTTTTTTTTTTTTTTTCTTTATTATTTTTTTGCTTTTTTATCTTATTTTTAAACTGTTCCTTTCATTTTTTTTTTTTTAATCATTTTTATTGTTATCTCGGGGAATGTAAATATCCCCTATGATAGCAATAGGTAGTGACAGGTACTCTTTTTTGAAAAAATTGGGGTCTATTAGACCCTAGATCTCTCCTCTGCCCTCAAAGCATCTGATGACACCAAGATCGGTGTGATAAAATGCTTCCCCAATTTCCCAATGGCGCTATTTACATCCGGCGAAATCTAAGTCATAAAATGCTCGTAGCTTCCGGTTTCTTAGGCCATAGAGATGTTTGGAGCCACTCTGGTCTCTGATCAGCTCTATGGTCAGCTGGCTGAATCACCGGCTGCATTCTCAGGTTCCCTGTTGAGACAGGAGAGCCAGAGAAAAACACGGAAGACGGTGGGGGGGGCATTCCCTCCCACGGCTTGTAAAAGCAGTCTAGAGGCTAATTAGCCACTAGGATTGCTTTTACATGAAAGCCGACCGCTGGCTGAAAAGAATGATACCAAGATGATACCTAAACCTGCAGGCATCATTCTGGTATAACCACTCAAAGTCGTGAATGGTGTACCTGAAGACAAAAAAATGGTTAACAATAAAGCACAGTAAACGGTAAAGTATAAAAAATTGCATACCTGAAAAGCAAACATGATAAAACATAATAACAATAAAACATTGCAGAATAGAATACAGTAAAAAAGAGCAGAACAATAGAGAGAATAGACAGAGAGAGAACAATAAAACGACAACTATTTTTTTTTATTTTATATATATATATTTTTTTTTTTACACTTTTTTTGTAACTAACTTTTATAACTGTAAACGGTTCCAGGTTCGGGTCTCTCAAAATGCGATGGCATCTTGGGAGACCCTGTGAAAGTGTGCCTAGTCTGTGCAATGCTGTACCCTACGCTAATACTTAACTAGTGTATGGTAGCGTTCAAAACATTCACCAATGCAAAGACCAGGATTGTCAGGACAGGAGGGACAATAATAGCGGGTGTCACGCCTATATCCGCGCTTGCTGCAGACACAACATCTTTTTTGGGGGTAGGGGTACTCGGGAGGACATAAAGAAAATGCCTCTCATGCAGCCGACTGCATTTGGTTGGGGATGTGAATAGGGGAAGTACGGGCGCTGCAGAAGCGGTGGGTTCCCAATTAGGATTGGCGAATGCAGCAGGAAGGGCACTATGGGCACGACGGGCCTGTGTTTGTCTTCTTGGTGGCAGCGGGACACTTGCCACCTCACCAGCTTGAACTGCACTTATGGGACTCGCCACGTCACCAAGTGTTACTGCAGTGTTGGTTTGACTACGACCGGGGTGTACTAGGCCGCTGGCGCTTGCCAGTTCAATAAAAAGCTACCAAAAAAACTGTTAGCGATCGCAGGGATCAGGCCTGACTCTGCGAACGCTGCAGTTATGCGTTAAGTGTTTTGTAAGTGACAGTGATCGATCGATACTGCACTTGGGTGGGCTGGGCCGGGCGGAGGGGCAAAATGCAGGTGCTAGCAGGTATCTGGGCTGATCCCGCTAACACTGCATTTTTGGGAACCCTAAACTGCTGGGGACGCCAGTATAGATCTGATCGGATCAGATATTGATCCGTTCAGATACTATACCACTAAGGGAGGTGTACGGTGCGTGCGTGGGTGTTAGCGGTACTGGCGCTAATCTGACGCTGCTTGGGGCTGGTGCTTGCCAGTTCACCAAAATACTACCAAAAAAACTGTTAGCGATCGCAGGGATCAGGCCTGACTCTGCGAACGCTGCAGTTATGCGTTTAGTGTTTTGTAAGTGTCAGTGATCGATCCATACTGCACTTGGGTGGGCTGGGCTGGGCCGGGCGGAGGGGCAAAACGCAGGTGTTAGCAGGTATCTGGGCTGATCCCGCTAACACTGCGTTTTTGGGAACCCTAAACTGCTGGCAACGCTAGTATAGATCTGATCGGATCAGATATTGATCCGATCAGATACTATACCACTAAGGGAGCTGTACGGTGCGTGCGTGGGTGTTAGCGCTACTGGCGCTAACCTGACGCTGCCTGGGGCTGGTGCTTGCCAGTTCACCAAAATGCTACCAAAAAAACTGTTAGCGATCGCAGGGATCAGGCCTGACTCTGCGAACGCTGCAGTTATGCGTTTAGTGTTTTGTAAGTGACAATGATCGATCGATACTGCACTTGGGCTGGGCCGGGCGGAGGGGCAAAACGCAGGTGCTAGCAGGTATCTGGGCTGATCCCGCTAACACTGTGTTTTTGGGAACCCTAAACTGCTGGGGACGCTAGTATAGATCTGATCGGATCAGATATTGATCCGTTCAGATACTATACCACTAAGGGAGGCGTATGCTGCGTGCGTGGGTGTTAGCGGTACTGGCGCTAATCTGACGCTGCCTGGGGCGACGCATATCACCGCCGGGCGATCAGAGGGCTAAACCTTTATTCGGTAATAAACGGCGGGTGCCCTGACACTATAAAAAATAAACAAACTAACCAGCGTCACCCGTAACAGTTATACGGTGATCAGTGGTGAAAGGGTTAACTAGGGGGCAATCAAGGGGTTAAAACATTTATTAGATAGTATATGGGGGTCCCTGACGCTATAAAACGCTGACGGCGAACCTAAATATTTACCTCACTAACTAGCGTCACCAGCGACACTAATACAGCGATCAGAAAAATGATCGCTTAGTGACACTGGTGACAGGGGGTGATCAAGGGGTTAAAACTTTATTAGGGGGGGTTAGGGGGGTATCCTAGACCTACAGGGGGGTAATACTAACTGTCCCAACACTGTAACTGTCACAAACTGACACCATGCAGTAATCAGAAAAAAAAAAAAACTGCTGGTGTCAGTTTGTGACAGGGGGGGGTGATTGGGGGGGGATCGGGGGGCGATCGGGGGGGGGGGGATCGGGGTGTTTTGTGTGCCTGGCATGTTCTACTGTATGTGTGTGTGTTTGTGCACTCACATACCTGTCTTCTCTCCTCGGGCCGGAACGGAAATTACAGAGCCGAGGAGAGATGACATCATTTCCTTTGCTGCTGTTTAGCATACAGCAGCAAAGGAATGTTCTCATTGGCCGGCGGCGATCGCGAGGGGGGGGCCACGAACGGATGGCCTCCCCCTTATCTCCGATCGCCGGGGGACAAAAGACGACCGCCTCGGGCACCGGGGGGGGTCCGATCGGACCCCCCACCCGCGGAAGGCAAATCACGTATATGTACGTGATTTTGCCTGTCCGTGCCACCTTGCCGACGTAAATCGGCGTGAGGCGGTCGTCAAGTGGTTAAAGTGGATGGCTCAAAACAAGGAGACCAATAGAAGGATAAATAGGTGGTTCCTGGCCCTACAGGAATTCAACTTTACAGTAAAGCATTGCCCTGGCGTTAAAATGGGGAATGTGGATGCTTTGTCTCGGGTACATGCGTGCCTGACTGCGTGTGTTCCAACCCCAAGGTTGAAACAAGAGGGGAGTATGTGACAGCAGGCAGGTAAAATCACCTGGTTGCATCCAGGATGGAAAATATGTATGCCCTAGATTCAGGCTTTATGCTGACTTATACCATTAGGTGGAGTGCTGGGAGCCCAGCTGAAGTAAGTGGGCTCATTAAGACCTATAGAAAACACCCCAGCATGCTTAGGGAGATGCTCCATCTTGGAACCAGTTCTGTGTTTGTGTAGACTGGGAAGTGCGGTATCTGCCCTGTGTGGTGATTCAACGCCTGTGTGGCAAACTTCTGAAATAGGGACTGGGACAGCATAAGGTTGCACCTGGTTGTTAGATAGGGAATCTACGTGTGTAGCAAGCGGTCAGGCTGACCAGAATTTCTTTTCATGTTTCTTTTTGTTTTGCTGTTATTTTTCAATGCATATAGTCTAAATAAACCGCACCCATCCAGGGGGTCACACACACCCACTGCCGAGCTAACCACCTCACAGTATATATTTCTCGCACACTATTGGGTAGACTACTAAAACAGCATCGGGCTCTTGGTAATTTATTTCTGACACTATAGAAACTTTTGAATGCATCCAGTATGCCTAAGTATTTAATTATTAAATTAATACTTCAAGTATATGCATACAATTTAGAATGAACACACGTTATTATATGGTGCGTATTTTTTCCCTCATTGCTACGATTATGCACATCTCTACAATCACCCATTTGGAATATTTTTTCCATTACTATTTTGATTACTAATAGCATATCTGTGGCATGTAGGTATATATGCACACATATATATTGCATTCATTGCTACTTTTGCAATATGATATTTATTATATACTCCCAAATATTTTAGTGTCAAATATGTAGCTCTATATCCTCTTTTGACCTACACATTCACTGGGATATATTTTCAGCTGACAGATTGCTTTCTATTATCCCTGCAGTTGCTGTCATTTGTCCTCCAACTACTTGTGGCTCTCTCTATTCTTTATTTACATGCATCCACTTTCTATACACCCCTGAAGAAGGATTAAACTCTCATATACCCTTCAGCACGGTGATATCAGCTGATTTTGTTCAGATGAATCAATATTTCATTCTTATATGTATTTTTAACCATGTTTAGTCATTAATAAAACCTTTTTCTATATTATACTTTGCATATATGTACATGTGATACTATTGGTTGCCTTAAAAGTCCGCTCAGGGGAAACCTCTCTCTCTTTCTTGATTATTGGATGTGGCATTGTAATAAGCATACATTTTGCCATTCACTCTTCTTTTCCTTTATCTTCAGATACTCCCCTGTGCCTAACCTGAAGAAGCGAGAATTGTCTCGCGAAGCACATTGAGATTAGTTGCACAATTGCTCCAGATTGATGGGGGTATCTTTATGGCATTTGTAGGTCCTATCAAAAAGGTATTTTCATGTGATACGCTATTTATGCATTAATGTTCATTAACAAGTTGTCATATTGTATGTGGTTTTTAAATGTATGTATATACATTTTTCATACTATTTTTTATATTCTTTTTTTAAGGTGTGACTCCCGTGGGCTAAATATTTTTTGTTGTGTGCATACTACATTGGGACAGAGACACTACTTCTACCCATTTCATATCAGCTTTTTTTGTATGTCTATAGCTAAATATGAGATGTTTATAACTTCAGCTAACCCCATACACCTTCTTCTGTTCAAATACATATTCATTCTTGAGTATAGTGAGTTTAGAACCAAACAATAAGCAGACTGATGGTAATCAGAATGATGACAGCAGTTGTAAGATCCCAAACAGGTTTCACTGGTTAAGCTTCCTCGGGGGTTCAAGGGGTACAGCTGATGAATAAAGATATAACATATAAAAAGCTACAGATTCAAAAGACAATATAATAAACATCATAATTACATATATAGATGTACAGTTATACATAATTAATTACTTACAGCTACCCGTATATTATTTAGCTAGAATGCATTAATCCTATTCAATGTGAGTGAAGACCAGTATGGAGCTAACATCAGGGTAAAAACAGTGCAACAGAACGGGGCAATGGGGAGCTAGGAAGCCCGGAGGCAACCAATAGTGGAGGTACAAACCATCCACCTTGTAACCTGTGTTAAAGGAAAGATTGTAGGTGCAGAGTGCGATCATCTCCTATAAGGCTAAACAGAATTGTAATCTGCACTGAAGTGTAATAAATGACTACTAGATATCTGTGTTCCAAAAGAATCAAAGAAGGTAAAGATAGTAGCCACCTGACAGGGTGTATGTATAATCCACTCTATTCACTATCCACTAACAGACCTGCATATAATACAGAGAGTGCT
Organism: Aquarana catesbeiana; assembly: GCF_042186555.1. Taxonomy (NCBI): domain Eukaryota; kingdom Metazoa; phylum Chordata; class Amphibia; order Anura; family Ranidae; genus Aquarana; species Aquarana catesbeiana. Next base: position 203,699,769 of record NC_133326.1, on the reverse strand, counting down.
AATCAGAGACAAACTTCCCCAAAATTGCTACACATGTCATCCAAGTATAACATAACATTACCCAAAAAATTGGGCTAAATTGAGGAAAAGGACCTCCAAGGTAGTATTCTCAGAAATATCACCGGTACCTCGAGCCACATCAGAAAGGCAGAGGGAGATTAGGGAAGTAAACAAGTGGCTGAGAAGATGGTGTAGTAAGGAGGGGTTTGGGTCCCTGGAGAATTGGGCTGACTTCTCAGTCGGTCACCAGTTCAATAGAAGGGACATAAGGCACCTAAATGAGGAGGGTGCAGATCTGCTGGGAGTGAGTATGGCCAAAAAGTTAGAGGGGCTTTTAAACTAGTCGAGGGGGGGAGGGTCCAGGGGTAGACATAGTCAGCGTGGAGCATATTCTAGAGAGTAGTATTGGGGGCATTAGTGGTAGGTTGACTAAAGCACATAAACCCGAGGTAAGTATAGTAACAAGTCCTATTTTCAATCTCAGAACACCCAATAAGAGGACAGTATGCGACCGGTCTAAACTGCGTGCATGTTCACCAATGCCAGGAGCCTGGCGGATAAGATGGGAGAACTAGAGATACTGTTGCACGAGGAGGATTTAGATTTTGTGGGAATTTCAGAGACTTGGTTCAACAGCTTTCATGATTGGCTGGCAACCATTCAAGGGTATTCCCTTTATCATAGGAATAGAGAGGGTAAAACAGGGGGAGCAGTATGTCTGTATATCAAGAATAATGTACAAGTGAATGTGAGAGATGACATCACTAAGGGAGCTAGGGAGGAGGTTGAATCCTAATGGGTAGAGCTCCAAAGGGATGAAACTAAGGGGAAATAATACTTGGAGTATGCTATAGGCCCCCTAACCTGAGGGAGGATGGGGAGATAGACCTCTTATCACAATTTGGATTAGCAGCAAGGATGGGAAGTGTCATCATAATGGGGGATTTTAATTATCCAGACATAGACTGGGCGGAAGGAACCGCACATTAGTCTAAGACTCGCCAGTTCCTAGATGTCTTGCAGGATAATTTCATGGGTCAGATGGTAGACACACTAACTAGAAACAAAGTGTTACTAGACATACTGATTACCAACAATACAGACCGGATGTGGAAATAAGGGGCAATTTAGGAAACAGCGATCACAGGTCAGTTAGCTTCAGTATAAATCACACAAATAGGAAACATAAGGGGAATACAAAGATTCTAATTTCAAAAGAGCAACTTCCCCAAACTACGTACTTTGCTAGAAGATATAAATTGGGATAAAATCTTAGGAACAAAGAACAATGGGTTTGATTTAAGAGCATTTTAAATAAGGGCATTAGCCAGTGCATCTCATTGGAAAATAAATTTAAAAGAGTGAACAAAAGTCCTGGATGGCTTAACTCCACTGTAAAAATGCATATGAAAGCATAGGAGAAGGCCTTCAAAAAATACAAGACTGAGAGATCATCATCAGTATTCAGACTTTACAAAGAATGTAAAAAGGAATGTAAGTGCAATTAGGGTGGCTAAGATAGAACATGAAAGACACATGGCGGAGGAGAGCAAAAAAAATCAGAAGGAATTCTTTAAGTATATAAACAGTAAAAAAAGGGAGGACAGACCATATTGGACCCATAAAGAATGAGGAAGGAAATCTGGTTGCAAAGGATGGGGAGATGGCAAAGGTATTAGATTTATTCTTCTCCTCAGTCTTCACAAGGGAATCAGGGGGCTTCAGTAACCAAAACTGCAGTGTTTATCCTCATGACACATTACACGAAGCACCCTCATGGCTAACAGAGGACAGAATTAGAAATAGACTTAAAAAATGTAGCATTAATAAGTCACCGGGACCAGATGGCTTGCATCCGAGGGTTCTAGGGTGCAAGCCAAGTAATTGCCAGACCATTGTTCTTAATTTTTACTGACAGTCTACTGACTGGAATGGTACCAGCTGATTGGGGAAAAGCCAATGTAGCTCCAATATTTAAAAAAGGGCCAAAATACATCCCTGGGAATTACAGACCAGTTAGCCTAACATCAATAGTATGCAAGCTCTTGGAGGGGATGATAAGGGACTATATACAAAATTTTAGTAATGAAAACAGTATCATTAGCAGAAAGCAGCATGGATTCATGAAGAATCATTCTTGCCGAACCAATCTATTAACATTCTATGAGGAGGTAAGCTGCCATCTAGTTAAAGGAAGGCCCGTAGATGAGGTGTACCTGGATTTTGTAAAAGCATTTGACACAGTTTCCTATAAATGTTTACTGTACAAAGTTGGCATAGACCATAGGGTAAGCACATGGATTGAAAACTGGCTACAAGGGCCAGTTCAGAGAGTGGTGATAAATGGGGAGTACTCAGAATGATCAGGGGTGGAAAGTGGGGTCCCCCAGGGTTCTGTGCTGGGACCAAACCTAATTAATTTGTTCATAAATGACCTGGAGGATGGGGGAAACAGTTCAATCTCTGTATCTGCAGACTATGCTAAGCTAAGCAGGGCAATAACTTCTCCGGAAGATGTGGAAACCTTGCAAGAAGATCTGAACAAATGAATGGGGTGGGCAACTACATGGTCAGTGAGATTTAATGTGGAAAAATGTAAAATAATGCTTTTGGGTGCCAAAAATATGAATGCACTCTACTCACTAGGGGGAGAACCTCTGGGGGAATCAAGTATGGAAAAAAACCTGGGGGTCCTAGTAGATGACAGGCTCAGCAATGGCATGCAGTGCCAAACTGCTGCTAACAAAGCAAATAGAATACTGGCATGCATTAAAAAGGGGATTAACTCAAGACATAAAGCGATAATTCTCCCACACTACAAGACTCTGGTCTGGCCTCACCTGGAGGCTGTCCAGTTCTGGGCACCAGTCCTCAGGAAGGATGTACTGGAAATGGAGCAAGTACAGAGAAGGGCAACAAAGCTCATAAAGGGACTGGAGCATATTAGTTATGAAGAAGGTCTGCACTGAATGTATTCTCTCTGAAGAAGAGATGCTTGAGAGGGGATATGATTTTAATTTACAAATACAAATACAAATACTGCTGACCCCACAATAGGGATAAAACTTTTCCGTGGAAGGGAGTTTAATAAGACATGTGGCCACTCATTAAGATGAGATGAATATAGATTTAACCTTAGACTGCGTAGAGGGTTCTTTACTGTAAGAGCAGCAAGGATGTGGAGTTCGCTTCCACATGTGGTGGTTTCACCGGGGAGCATCGATAGTTTCAAAAAACTAAGCACCTTAATGACCACAACATACAGGAATATACAATGTAATACTGACATATAATCACACACATAGGTTGGACTTGATGGACTTGTGTCTTTTTTTTAACCTCACCTACTATGTAACTATGTAACATCAGGCAAGCACATAATCTGATCCATACTCAAGAAGCAGCAATTTACTTTAGTTGTTAAAAGGAAAAGAGTGCATTAGCAGTCCTTGTAGCACCTGAACAAGAGATAACACAGCCAGCCCAAACTGTTGGGCTATATATGGCCACAGGATGGCCATTTCTCCCCGCCCCACTCCATCCCCAGAAAATCAATGTCTAGGACCAGCTGCGCAGGTGGATGCACCACTGCACAGGTGCAATAATGCCATGTGCAGTGGTGGTGGTGGTAAGTTCGGGAGCAGCCCAACCACCACCACTGCCCTAAGGGCTGGCGAATCTCCACCCCACACTGCACAGCCAAAAACCTGCCTGGGCAGTATGGGGGAGAAACACATCCCCCAAAAAATGACGGCTCAGGGACAGGCAAAACAACACTGCCGCACCCACACCAAAAGTAATCCCAATCACAGCATACACTACACCTAAAACGTGGACCAAACATAAACCCCTTAACCTCTGCCCAAACTGATACACATAGCTAAATATCCCTCTGAAAAGTGAGTGGCCACACCACTCCCAAAAAGCAAGTGGCCAAACTGCCCTCTGAAATAGGAGCGAACAGACCACCCTCCAAAAAGCGAGCAGCCCCACCGCCCTTCGAAAAGTGAGCTACACTTCCTGCCAAATTCACTACAGCAAGGCACAAAAGAGAAAAAAGGTTAAAATTAAAAACTAATCATACTAAAAAGGGGCAGAAAACAGAGAGGGAAAGGGAAATAAGGACTACACTCACACATCCAACATAGTTATCTCCCAATGATAAAACCATTTAGCACCAAATAGGGGCCCAACCCCGCAGAGCAACACTGCTCAAAAAAAAAACAAAAAACATGAAAAACAAAAAGATAAATAGATATTTTATCAGTACCGTGGATAAGTAAAGCGGACAGACAGGTCATAAAATGTCACATGAAGTCATAAAAAAGATTTGAAAGCAATAATTTAGTTAATGCCTGAGGGTTTTGTCACCTCCATCTATTTTGTCTCCAGTTGGAGGAGGTGTTTATCAACGTCCCCTCTCCTAGGAGAACCTGTAACATGTTCCAAAGCAAAAAACTTCACAACACTTGAGTGTGAGCCATGATAGAGACCTATATGACGACTTACAATTGCAGATAACATAGAAATGGTCCAAAATCCATTTCCAGAACGGTCTTTTGGTTTTACCCACACAAAATGCTCAACAGGAGCATAGCATAAAATATACCATTTCCACTGTTTGGCAATCAGTACTGTAAAGTGTAGTCCATGATTTCCTGTTGGGTAGGGTGATTTTGTTACCTGTGAGAATCCAAACACAGTAATTATATTTTCCACATTTAAAGGTCCCTCGCTGTTGTGAGATAGATGAAACATGAGGGATCCTCCCTGAAAAAATGCTTTTAAGGTAGTCAAATAGAGATCTTATGCCCCGTACACACGGTCGGACTTTGTTCGGACATTCCGACAACAAAATCCTAGGATTTTTTCCGACGGATGTTGGCTCAAACTTGTTTTGCGTACACACGGTCGCACAAAGTTGTCGGAATTTCCGATCGCCAAGAACGCGGTGACGTACACCACGTACGACGAGACTAGAAAAGGCCGGTTCAGAACCAAGCGCGGCACCCTTTGGGCTCCTTTTGCTAATCTCGTGTTAGTAAAAGTTTGGTGAGAGACGATTCGCGCTTTTTCAGACTCGTGGCTTTCAGATCGTTTTCTGCCGTTCAGTTTGTGCTTGTGGGGTTGTATCTGCTCTTCAGTGCGTGCAGTCAGTTCGTATCGGAGTTTTCTGTGCGATCTTGCCCGCTCGTTGCTGTTTTTCAGGTCGCTCTTCACAGGCCTTGCTGTTCTTCAGTGCGTTCTGTTACTTCGTTCTGAGCAGCCGACCGTTTTCTAGCCATGTTTCGTATGCGTACTCCTCGTAGAGTTCGTGCTGTGCGGGGGCTTGGTGTTGGGGTCCTGACCTTGACACAAGTCCAGTCCATGAACAGGGTGGGGAGGAGTTCATGGACCAAGAATTGGTTGCTTCAGCGTGACCAGTTCTCTCATATGCCTTTGCTCCGTGAGATCCGTGAGAATAATCCTGATGATTTCAGGAACTTTCTCAGGATGACGGACCCCGTGTTTCACCGTTTGTTGGCTTCGCTGACCCCCTATATTAGCAGGCAGGATACCTGCATGAGGCAAGCCATCACTCCGGAGCAGAGGTTGGTCGCTACCTTGCGGTATTTGGCCACAGGGAGAAGTCTGCAGGACTTGAAGTTCTCGACAGGCATCTCCCCCCAGGCTCTGGGGATCATTATCCCAGAGACCTGTTCTGCCATCATCCAGGTCCTGCAGAAGGAGTATATGAAGGTAAGATTTTTATCCTTTTATATCACATTTTATTGTATTGAATGTTTGATAATATATTGTATTTCTTCCTTCATTCCCTAATTACCATGATTGTAATATGCTGTGAATGTCCCCTTTGTTCTCATGCATGCTGGATTTTTAGGTAATTATTATTTTATGTCCTTCATACATATTTGCCCTTCACTAACCTCCCCAGCATGGTCTTTCCTGGCCCTATATTCACCTCATGTAGTCACTTAACAATGTATTTTATCAGCTCCATAGTAGTGCTTTACCCCAAACACCCCCTAAAATGTTTGGAAATGTTATTTTTGATTTAAATTCAGGCAGAGTGCCAGAGGCTTTTTTTTGTGGTGTCCCCAAATTTTTTTTAACCCTCCCCCCAACTGCTAAGTCAGCTGATCCCAATTCTCTATCCTCAATCATCTATCTGCTGACTTTGCCAAACCCATGCACACTATACCCATCTCTTTACTGGTCAGATTTATGGATGAATTCCCCAAAGCATGTAGTGCAAGGGCCTGCCTGTATACTTTCCAATGGTACTGTTTAAAGTTTTTGTATCGTATTATTATCTTGATAGGTAATAGCAGAATGTTCAAATGTCCTCAAATGTGTACAGTGTGTATTTATATCTTTGTATTATGACACTTCTTACCTGTCCAGTGGTCTGCCAATAGTGTAACTAAGGAGGGGCTGTTCCAAGTAATACCCTGTATTTAGGCATTCATCTCTCAATGAAGTGAAGAGGGTTACCTGTCCAAGAGTTCCCCCCCCTATAATGTTAGAAATGGCCCATGAGGGGGGGGGGGATATGATAGGTGTACCTTATACTTTGTTGTTGTTAAATTCCCCTTAGTAAATGCTATCTGGAGGTTGCCCCATAATGTTTGTGTCTAATCTGCTTGCCATGTTTCTGTGAAAAAATAGTAATGTTTATTTTTTTTTCCTCAACAGTTTCCTTCAACGCCACAGGAATGGCAGACTGTGGCCTCCCACTTTGCCCAGCGGTGGGACTTTCCAAACTGCGGAGGGGCAATTGATGGGAAACACGTCCACATCGTCCCACCACCCAACTCGGGGTCAGACTATTATAATTACAAGGGGTTTAATAGTATAGTGATGTTGGCGGTGGTGTCGGCTAATTACGAGTTCTTGTATGTGGACGTGGGGAAGAATGGCCGGATGTCCGATGGTGGAGTGATCGCCCAGATGGAGTTCTACAGGCATCTCCAGAATGGCAGCTTGGACTTGCCACCTCCAGAGGACAATGTTGAAGGTCTCCCATTTGTGTTTGTTGCTGATGAAGCATTTGCGCTGGGGGACCACCTGATGCGGCCATTCCCGATGAGGACCCTCACCCCGGAACAGAGGGTTTTTAATTACCGGCTGGCCAGAGCCCGAAGAGTGGTGGAGAACACATTTGGAATCCTGGCCAGCCGGTTCCGATTATTTCTGACACCCATCCATATGGCGGAGTATAAACTGAACCATATAATACTTGCCTGCTGTGTTCTCCATAATTTTTTAAGAAAACATTCAGCCAACTATGCTGGCTCAGTTGGGCCTGAGGCCGGAATCCCTAATCCATCAACACTGACGGCGCTTGAAAGTGTCCGTCCTGGCTTGCCCTCCCTGAATGCCCGTGATGTCCGGTTACGCTACCTGGAGTTCTTTGTGGGTAGGGGGGCTATCAATATGCCAGACAATCTGTGACACCTTTTTCAAATAAAAAACAACCAAAAGAAATTCTTTGTGGACATTTACTGCTTGTGTTTGTTTTAGCTGACCCTGACAGAAATGTGTTGAGTGCAGAAAATGTCGTGATTGGGTAACCTTATAAAAAACAGTGTTGGCTGGTACTTCCTAAATGCAAAAACACATTTCACTACAAGTGCACTTGCAACTGCACTGAACCTGCACTTGTAGTGCAAAGAGGATTTGCCCTTAGGAAATAACCCCCATTTTTGCATAAAACAGCAATTACATCACCCCAAAAGTGTTGTAGTGTTGAGACAATAATCCACACATTCTTGAGTAAGGCACTTTTTTATACCTGCACAATCACATGTGCATTTCCCAAAGGTTTTTAAAACAAACCAACATGTTTGTTGTATAACAATGTTTGCAGTAGCATTATCAAAAATCGAAATATCCATTTCAGATAAAACAGGCCTGTGTAAAACCAACAAGAAAGCCAAAAAACTTGAACTTACAAAGTTCACATATGGTAAAACCTGAAGGCTATATCAGACATGAGTATTTATGAACTGTGTTTGATATAGCGTTCAGATGGGGGGAAATCACCCCTGGAAAAGCCAAATTTGGAAGATGCACACCAATTTACGAATGTCAACATGTGCTATCTGCCATCAGGGGGGATCAAGGGACGTGTTTTGGGGGAGCAAGCCCTTCCTCAACGCTACTTTATAATTGAGGAAGGGGTTGCACCCCCAAAACGCGTCCATTGATCTCCCGTGATGGCAGATAGCACATGTTGGCACACTGTGTGCATCCTCCAAATTTGGCTTTTCTAAACATTGAAAAAATTTTGGTACGATAAAACAGGTGATTTTGTGGGGTTTAAATTCGCCCCAAAACATCAATGATGTTATTATTTTTTTTTAATAACATCACTGATTTGTTGCTGGATGTTTTGCAATTGGAGATTACACCCCATGATCTCCCCGATCAGTATCTGGGCACTTTCAGATGTAAAGCGTTCTGGATCACAATCACCTAAAAAGAGATAAAGAACAAAAAAAAAGGTCTCAAAAATCTGCCACCATCCATCTCTTTTACCTGAGCCTGTGGTCGCAGACACTCACCTGTTGTGGTGCCAATCTCCACCACGTCTTCTTCTTCCTCCTGCTCTTCTTCTTGTGTTGGTATTTCCCCTTCTTCCAGAGGGGGGGTCTCTGGTCTCCTGGGATGAGGGGTGTCCGAGTCTTTTCTCCCCTATGTAAAACAAAAATGGTATAATTAGCACACAGATATTTGATGGCAGAACTAGAAATAGGAAACATTGCTCAGAAGTGGGGTACAATTGTCTATTTTAGCAGAGTTCCAAGATGTATATTTTTTATTGCCCTTTGTCAAGCTGCAATACTTTACCTGTTTGGTACAAGCTTCACAGATGTAGCCCCCCCTATAGTATACACTGGAGCACCTGTGTGCCCCCCCTAATAAAAATGGTGTTCTTGTGTCCCACACTAGTGCTCCAGTGTCCAGATGTGAAAACAGCTGCTCAGTGTCCTCTCCTTACACACAATCTAGTTTGCATTTCATTCTAGTAACAAACCCATCTACACAAACAAATATTTGGCATCCAAGTAGGCCCCCAAAAATGTGTGAAAATGCATATGGCCTAAACAATGGTGTTCTAGAGGCCGAAAGAAAAATGTTTGATACGAACGAATAATGTGCCCATGAACATTAAAGTTGACCTTTTTAAACGTTACAACTAATAAAAGCATATGGAGCAGAACGAACGTAATAAAGACAGAAAGAATAGGAACACAGCACAACTACTTACTTTTTTGCAGCACTCTCCGGATCTTTCGGTACTGCTCTGGCTCTCTCAACTTCAGGTCCGACCACCGTTTCCTGAGCTGATCTTTAGACCTTCGTACCCCGAAATTCCGCTCTAGACTCCTGACCACTTTCGCCATGATCTTGGCCTTTCGGATGTTCGGGTTGGGGTAAGGCCCATATTTTCCGTCATAGTCGGACTTCCTCATGATGTCGACCATCTCCAACATCTCCCCAAACGACATATTTGTGGCCTTAAAATGTCTCCTTCTGGATCGGGACGTGCCTGGATCCGCCCTTTCCTCCTCCTCCTCCTCGTTGCTACAATTAGCCCGCACCTGCTGTATGTCCGCCATCATGCTCTTCCCCCACTGCGCTGAACGAAAAGGGGCGGGGGATACACTAGAAAGAACGTCAGGGGCGGGCGGAGTTACACGCATGCGCAGTGTGTATAAAGCGTAACACGCGTGCGTATTACGTTTGATCTGTGAGCGGAGGAAGGAGCATTGGACGCGCCGATCGTAAGAACGAAGGTAAGAGACAAACTTGTGCCTATACTGCTTCTAGATTGAGGCCTATATTGTAACAAGATTAGGAGAGTTTTGTGTGACATTAGGCTTTGTCTTGTGTTGTGTCTTGCAGTGAACATGGATATCTTAATGAAAGATAATGACTTCATTTCAGTATTCATAGAGATGCTAAGGGAGCTGCCCTGTCTGTGGGAGATTAAACACCCCCATTACAAGAACCAAGCAAAGAGGAAGGCAGCACTGGAGCAATTGTGTGAAATTGTGAAGCAGGTGATCCCCACGGCAGACATCACTTATTTAAAGATTTTCATTGGTGGCCTGAGGAGCACATATCTGAGGGAGCGCAATAAAGTCCTTGATTCGCAGAGATCCGGAGCAGCAGGTGACATCTATGTCCCCAGGATGTTGTACTACGACAGGCTGCACTTTCTGGAGGCCAGACTGAACCCAGGCCATCCCTCTCCAGTCTTCCTTCCACGCTTCCTTCCCCCCCCAGCTGAGGCTTCTGACGCCCAACCTGGGCCTTCCAGGCCACATGTGGAGGAGCCCAGATTGAGCCAGGTATAGCATTCCTCTAAATATTTCTGCTTGTACAATCAATGATGTGAACTATATGTTAGTTGGGAGTACTAATTAAGGATTGTGATTGATGATGCAAAAACTAAAACTATGTCCCTTTTTCATACACAGGGAAGTCTCAGCCAGGAGGTGGCCGGGCCGAGCCGGCTGGCTGATATCAAGGTCCCTCCACCCCCCCTGAAAACAGAAAGTGGCAGTAGGAGGAGTGCCCTAGAGGAGGCTGCTATAGCATTCTTTTGGAGGGCTACAGAGGTCCTGGGAGCACCACACACCAGGCAGGAGAACATTGCTGCATTCATAGCCTATAAAATGCAGAGGATGGAGGAGGGCCAAAAAGCCTTGTGTGAGGCCCTCATATCGGAGGCTCTGGAGAAAGGTATGAGGGGCCAAATTACACCTCACACACAGCTTTGGGATGGTCCTCCTCCTCCTCCTGCAGGTCCTACTCCTCCTCCAGGTCCTACTCCTCCTCCTGCCACATCTCCAACTGCACAGCCACAGCCGGGAATGAAGCGTGAAAGGAAGACCAGACAGTGAGGATCCTGGATCCAGTCTGTTGGGCAAAAAAATGCAGCCTCTTGTGGTACCACAGCCTGCGGACACACATGTCATCTGCTGCTATCCAAGTCTCTGTGAATCCCGGACCAGACTGCCCTCCCTTACATATGGACTCCTCAGGCCACCAATTTTGATGTTGAAGAATTGATGTCTGCCGTGGGGGTCCCAGGCTTCGCTAATTTCTCTTGTTGATCCAGTGTTGCCTTCCTCTTTATTTGGTTCTGATCCCTTAATAAAGGATTTTTGTTTTGAATTATACTCTCCTATGTGTTTTACTTCAAAAAGGACAGTTTGTTTGTGAGGATTCAGGTACATTTCAAATATACAATGTGAAATGAACAAGGGACACCAACAACAAACAATCTCCTTGAGATTAAATAATAAAAGATATCAATGGTGTTGGGGTAACTTGACACACAAAACACACCCAAAAATACTCTGGAGTAAAAATAAAAATAACATTGAACAAAGATCAGCCTTGGAAAAAATCCAAACATTAAAGAAAAAAAAAAGGCTTAAAATCCAAAATAAAAAAAAAATAAAAAATATCAAACTGTCAGATATGACAACTAATAACAATATATTCAGGGAATCCCACTAAAAAAACACAAATAAAAGTTTGTGAGAAGTGTGTGTGAATACGAGCAGCAAAACTACTTAATTCTTGTCACATTATAAAGAAGAAGAGAGTGCGCTGTATTAAACCATTTTTAACATTGCAGCATGACGAAAGTGCTGTATCCATTGCGAACGCTAAGTTTACCAGAACGAGCTGTCCCGTGTTGGAATTTCTTCTGAGCATGCGTGGCACTTTGTGCGTCGGAACAGGCCACACACGGTCGGAATTGACGCGATCGGATTTTGTTGTCGGAAAATTTTATCTCCTGCTCTCCAACTTTGTGTGTCAGAAAATCCGATGGAAAATGTCCGATGGCGCCCACACACGGTCGGAATTTCCGACAACACGCTCCGATCGGACATTGTCCATCGGAAAATCCGACCGTGTGTACGGGGCAATACTCTTCTAAAAATGATTTGAGGTCTCTCAGTGATGTATCTAGTCACAACGGGATACTAAATGTCCTGGCTGCATTATGATGTTGAGAATAGCGCTTATAATCAGACACATGTTACAGTTTATAGTAGTTGATTTTCTAGACATATAAATAAGGGATAGACATGTGCGGTTTGTTTCGTTTTGAATTTAAATTCGGACAAATTTTCTTTTTCAGAAATTCGGATGTATTCAAATTTCCTAATTACAATAGTACCGAATTTAAATGAATCTGAAATAACGCAAAAAAAGGACGAAATTCGAATTTGAATTGTTTTCTAATACTTTTTGAATTTGAATAGTTTTTAAATTCGAATTCGAAAAGTTTTCAAATATGAATAGTTTTCAAATTCGAAAAGTTTTCAAATTCAAAGTTTTCGAATTAGAATAGTTTTCCAATTTTCAAAGAGAATAAAACAGAATAGCAAATAAAGGAATAGAATAGAAAAACAATAATAGAATAGAAAAGAATATAACAGAAAATAAAAGAATAGAATATAATAGAGTAAAACAGCACAAAATAGAATAGAAAATAAAAGAACAGAATAGACTAGAATATAATAGAAACAAATAGAATATAATAACATCTTCTGAAATTAGAATTTCAAATAGAATAAATTTGAATTTGAATACATATGAAAAGAATACAACAGAAAATAATAGAATAGGGAAAAAAGAATAGAATAGACTATAATAGAATAAAAAAATAGAATAGAATAGAAAGAATATAACCATTTCCCAAAATTAAAATAGAATCAATTCAAATTTGAATAGAATAGAAAATAATAGATTAGAATAGAATAGAATAAAAAAAGGGGCACAATGTGGGCCCACTTTCCTCAGATTATGGCCTCCCCACCCCAGGTTAGTTTAAAATAGCATTAGTAGCTTTGGTGTTAATGGGTATTTAGGGTTGCTGCATCTTTAAGGGGAAAGAACAGGGTATTTAGTAGAAACCAAATGGAGCACTGGAAATATTCTGGAATAACCAGGATAGGCTATAAAGAGATAGCAGGAAAGGGGTTTTCCATCTTTTCCCATGGCCAGAGAAAGAAGATAGGAGGTCCCTCCCACCCTAGTTGCGAGTACTTTTATGTGGTGGGTTCACCCTAGATTCTAGAGGGGAATGGTTATTTATATTTAAATATGTGGACTGCTGCTCAAGTTCTGAAAACTGAGCAGAAAGAAAACTGTTGTTTAGCTGAATTTATGCTGTTATGTGATGATAATAAAAGAGTTATAAAAGATATGTTGTTTAAACCAATAAAAGTGCCAAAAAAGTACAATTTTTTGCCAAACAGCTGTTTTGTGTTTTATTTAATTAGTTGCATCTGTGGAAAAGGTATTTGGTTGGTGGGTGTGGCCTGCAACCTCATAGAAAATAACAGAATAGTATAGAAAAAAACAACAGAATAGAAAAGATTAAATATACTGTAATATAACCATCTTCCGAAATTCTAATTTCGAATAGAATAAATATGAATTTGAATAGAAAAGAATAGAATAAAATAGAATAGAATAGAAAAGAACAGAAAATTAAATAAAATAATAGAATAGAATAGAAAAATAAAATAATAAAAAAAATAGAATAGAATAGAAAGAATATAACAATTTCCAAAAATTCAAATAGAATAAATTTGAATTTGAATAGAATAGAAAAGAAGAGATTAGAATAGGAAGATGGTAATATTCATTCTATTCTGTTTTTTCTATACTATTGTGTTATTTTCTATTCTATTCTACTCTATTTATTTCTATTCTATTCAAACTTGAATTGATGCTATTTGAATTTTTGAAAATGGTTATAATATTTCTATTCTATTCGATTCTATTCTATTGTTTTTTTAACTCCATTTTATTTGAATTTCAAAAGATGGTTATAATCTTTCTATTTTATTCTATTTTTTTTTATCCTATTCTATTTCTTTTGATTCTATTCTATTCCATTATATTCTGTTCTTTTATTTTCTGTTATATTCTTTTCTATTCTATTCCTTTATTGTCTATTCTATTTTATGATCTTTGGAAATTGGAAAACTATTTGAATTTGAAAATTCGAATCGATTTGAATACGAATAAAAAAAAACACATTCTGAAAATGAATTAAATTAATTTATGTAAATAAAGAATCAAAACTAAACTAAACAAACTTTTTCGTTCTGCACTTGTCTAATAAGGGACTCTTGTGATTTTAATCTGAGCTCTCTGGAAGGCTTTTTTCAAGCATTTTCTGCTGTATCTCCTCTGCAGCAACTGATTCTGAAGTTCCTTTGTTTGAACACCAAAGTCTTCTTCTCTTGTGTAGTTTGATACACAGATATTGCCCATAAAGGATACTATCCTTCAATGAATTGTGTTTACTACAGAGGGTTTCTGAAAAAAATCTGACGCAAGTTGCCCATCCAAACTCATCATAATTTGAATATTTAGGAAGGTAACCCTATGCTGAGCACATGACGTGGTAAAATTAAGATTGAAATCGTTGTGATCAATATGATGCACGAAAACTTCCAGATTCTCACAGGACCTTGTCCAGATCATAAAGATGTCATCGATGTACCTGTGCCACGAGAGAATGTGGCACAGGTCCATCAATGAGTCCTGTCCAAAAAAATAAAGAACACTCTTACCCCCCAGGTACAGGTTGGAGTATGACGGGACACAACGAGTCCCCATCGCCACCCCCTGAAGGTAGTGGGAGCCATCAAAAATAAATACATTTCTGGACAAAATATAATGCAACAACTCTAATACAAATTGATCATATGGCCCCAATAGTACCAATTCCCAGAGAGTGGGGGATGGAGCTATATAAAGCTTCCTTGTCTATTGTTAGGAGCCAGGAACCTAAAGTTATAGTAATGTCCTAGATAATTCAGAGAAGATTCCTAGTATCTTGTACATGAGGGTCATTGATATCTTGATGGATCTTTGGAAATTAGTAAAATGTAGGAGTAATGGGATGTTAGATGTTTAAAAATTCATAGGTATTTTTATCAATGATACCCTCAATGTAGGCTTTGCTAATAATATCCTGAAATTCTAAATGAATGGAAATAATCTTAAATTCTGGAATATGTTCAGACGCATCTTAGCACACTGAGAACAATTCATTACAACCCACTTTATCCATGGGCTTAATTTCAATATTGTGGTTGGCCCTAAGTTCAAATAATGCCTGTTGTACATTAGGTGTGAGATTTCTAATGGTGATGTCCTCAATGTGTCTGGTATCATGTATAACCTTTTGCACAAAGGCCCAAATGTGGATATTCTGTTACAAAGAAGGGAACAATTCAGACTTCCATTTATATTGTATTTGGGAAAAGGTGGGTGATGCATTGATATATGAGGTGCTAATGTCTAGGTCCTCATCAAAATTACCCTCTTCCCATAATGGCATTTAGTCTCCGAGGGCACAAAATAAAAAACACAGTTTTTTTTTAATTTGCAGTATTTAAATGTAATGTTACAGTAAACAGACTTACATAGAAAATCAAACCAATAGCTAAATATACATTTGAAGCATGTATTGTATATACAGTAGGTCCAGTTTTATCATGTTCTATGTGATGTTGCAGAATGTGCTCTTCTATATAACTTTATATGTTCTTTATATATGTACATATATAATTTATTGTTTTACAGGGGAATACTGCATTTAGCATCCAGTGTTCCAGCCCAGCCATAAGATGACACACGTAGTCACTAATGGACAAAGTATATGGGGGCCCTATCTAGAAGTGGTGTTTGCATCTCACAGCAAAACCATAACAATATCTTACTGACACTTTCTACACTGTTCACACTTTATTGACACTTTTCGCACTGCTCCAATCCAATTGACATCTTTCACACTGCTTTAATTTCTTTTATTGACATTTTCCACACAGTAATGCCCTGTACACACGGTCAGACTTTCCGACGGAAAATGTGCGATCGGAGCTTGTTGTCGGAAATTCCTACCGTGTGTGGGCTCCATCGGACATTTTCCATTGGATTTTCCGACACACAAAGTTTGAGAGCAGGCTATAAAATTTTCCGACAACAAAATCCGATCGCATCAATTCCGACCGTGTGTGGCCATTTCTGACACACAAAGTGCCATGCATGCTCAGAAGAATTTCCAAGACGGAACAGCTCGGTCTGGTAAAATTAGCGTTTAGAATGGATAGAGCACTTTCGTCAGGCTGCAATGTTTAAAATAGTTTAATACAGCGTACTTTCTTCTTCTTTATAATACTAGAAGAATTAAGTAGTTTTGCTGCTCATATTCACACAGACTTCTCACAAACTTCTTTCTTTATTATTTATCGTGATTCCCTCAATATATTTTGATTTCTCACATCTGACAAAAAATATATATATTATTTTTTGGGGGGTTTGTATTTTTTTCAAGGCTGATTTTTTGGGGGTTTTTTTATTTTTTTTGGTTTGTATTTTTTTCAAGGCTGATCTTTGTTTTATTTTATTTTTAGTTTTAGTCCAGAATATTTTTGTGTGTGTTTTGTGTGTCAAGTTACCACAACACCATTATTATCTTGTATTATTTAATCTCAAGGAGATTGCTTGGTGTTGGTGTCCCTTGTTAATTTCACATTGTATTTTTGAAATGTACCTGCCTACTCACAAACTGTCCTTTATGAAGGAAAACACACATAGGCGAGTATATTTGAAACAAAAATTCCTTTATTAAGGGCTCAGAACCAAACAAAGAGGGAGGCAATGCTGGTGAAACAGCAGAAATTGGTGAAGCCTTTGGCCCCCAGGGCACACATCAATTATTTAACAGCAAAATTGGTGGCCTGAGGAGTCCATATCTAAGGGAGGCAGTCTGGTCCAGAAATCCCAGAGATCATGAAAGCAGCAGATGACATACATGTCCCCAGGCTGTGGTCATACAAGAGGCTGCATCTTTTGCCAGACCAGACTGAACCCAGGATCATCACTCTCTGGTCTTCCTTCCACGCTTCCTTCCCGGCTGTGGCTCTGGTGTTGGAGGTGTGGCAGGAGCAGGAGTAGGACCTGGATGAGGAGGAGGAGGAGGACCTGGAGGAGGAGGAGGAGGACTATGGGGGAGCTGACAAATGTGGGTTGCACATGTGATTTGGCCCCTCAACCCCTTATTTAGAGCTTACAAAATTAAAAACTCACATAGGAGTCATTGGCCCTCCTCCATCTGCATCATTTTCATGCAGTTATGGCAGCAAAGTCCTCCTCCACACTGTGGGGTGTTCTGAGGGCCTCAGTAGCCTTCCAAAATAGACTATGGCAGCCTCCTCCAGGTTACTCCTCTTCCTGCCACTTTGACTTTGAAGGCGGAGGGGAGGGACCTGGGTATTGGGCAGCCTTCTTGGCCCGGCCACCTCCTGGCTGAGACTTCCCTGTGTATGAAAAAGGGACATGGTTTTAGTTTTTGCTAAATCAATCACAATCATAAATTATTAATCCAAACTAACATCTATTTAACATCATTGATTGGACAACTAGAAATATTTAGAAGACTGCTATACCTGGCTCAAGCTGGGCTCCTCCACATGTTGCTGCCTGGAAGGCCCAGGTTGGGCATCTGAAGCCTCAGCTGGGGGGGAAGGAAGCATGGAAGGAAGAGTGGAGAGTGCTGGCCTGGGTTCAGTCTGACCTGCCAGAAAATGCAGCCTGTCATAGTACCACAGCCTGGGGACATAAATGTCATCTGCTGCTCCTGATCTCTGGGAATCCTGGACCTTCTTGTGCTCCCTTAGATGTGTACTCCACATGACACCAATTAGGATCTTCAAATAGGTGATGTCTGCCGTGGGGATCACCGGCTTCACAAATTCCAGCAATTTATCCAGCACTGCCTTCCTCTTTGTTTGGTTCTTATATTCAGGGTGGTTTATCTGCCACAGACAGGGCAGCTTCCTGAACACATCTATGAAGATTGGCATAAAGTCCTGATCCTTCAAGATATCCATTGTAACTGCAAGACACAACACAAAACAAACCCTAATGTCAGCCTAAAGTCTTTTAACATGTGCAAATACAGGCCTCAATCTAGAAGCAGTATAGGCCCAATTTTAAATCTTACCTTCGTTATCACGATCAGCGCCTCCGTTACTCCTTCCTCCGCTCACAGATCGTACGTACTACGCATGTGTGTTACGCTTTATAGACATTGCGCATGTGTGTTACGCTTTATAGACATTGCGCATGCGTGAAACTCCGCCCACCCCGATGTTCTTTCTAGTCTATTCCCCGCCCCTTCTCATTCATCGCAGTGGGGGAAGAGCACATGGCGGAGACAGAGCAGGTGTCTGATAATTACAGCAACGAGGAGGAGGAGGAGGAAAGCCTGGAGCCTGGAACATCCCGATCCTGGAAGAGAAGATTTAAGGCATCAAATATGTCCTTTGGGGAGATGTTGAAGATGGTGGACATCCTGAAGAAGGCCAACTATGACGGGAAGTATGGACCTTACCCCAACCCCAATGTCAGAAAGGCCAAGATCATGGCGAAAGTAGTCAAAAGTCTGCACCGGAATTTTGGGGTACGAGGATCCAAGGATCAGCTCAGGAAGCGGTGGTCAGACCTGAAATTAAGGGAGCACGAGCAGTACAAAAGGATCAGGAGAGTGCTGCAAAAAAGAAAGTAGTTGTCCTGTGTTCCTATTCTTTATGTTTATTACGTTCGTGCTGCTCCATGTGTTTTTCTTTACTGTTGTACAGTTTAAAATGGCAACTTTCATGTTCATGGGCACATTGTTCGTTCGTATGAAATATTGTTCGTTCGGCCTAGAAAACACCATTGTTTTGGCCATATGCATTTGAATACATTTTTTATGGCCTACTTCTCTTCAAATAATTTTGGTGTCTAGATGGGTTTGTAACTAGAATGAAATGCAAACTAGATTCTGTGTAAGGAGGGGACACTCAGCAGCTGTTTACACATCTGGATGCTGGAGCACTAGTATGGGACACCAGAACATCCTTTTTATTAGGGGGTCCCACACAGGTGCTCCAGTGTATACTATAGGGGTGACTCCATCTGAGAAGCTTGTACAAAACAGGTAAGTATTCAAGCTTGACAAAGGAAAACAATATTTCTTTATCTTGGAACTCTGCCAAAATAGACAATTGTACCCCACTTCCAAGCAATGTTTCATATTCCGATTTCTGCCATGAAATATCTGTGTGCTAAGTATACCTATTTTTTTTTACATAGGGGAGAAAAGACTCAGAGGACACCCCTCATCCGAGGAGACAACAGACCCCCCACCTCATGAAGAAGTGGAGACCCACCAAAGACAACAGGAGGAGGAGGAGGAAGGAGATGTGGTGGAAATAGTCACCACAACAGGTGAGTGTCTGCGACCACAGGCTCAGGTAAGAGATGGATGGCGGCATATTTATAATACATGGTATGTTTTTGTTTCTATCTTTTTAGGTGATCGTGATGTTGTGGATCCAGGTCATTTCACCTCTGAAAGTGCACAGATCCTGATCGGGGAGATCAGGGCGTGTAATAGGGACTTGGAAAACATCCTGAAAAACATCAACGATGTTCAAAAAAAAATGAAGAACATCATTGATGTTTTAGGGAGAGTTTAAAACCCCTCAAAATCCCTTCATTTTTTGTTGTTTTTTGGTATCTACGAATTTCAAACATTTTTTGACATATTCGCGAAAAGCCAAATTTTGAAGATGCACACAGTGTGTCAACATTAGGGATGAGCTTCGAGTTCGAGTCGAACTCATGTTCGACTCGAACATTGGCTGTTCGCAAGTTCACCGAACAGCGAACAATTTGGGGTGTTCGCGGCAAATTCGAATGCCGCGGAACACCCTTTAAAAGTCTATGGGAGAAATCAAAAGTGCTAATTTTAAAGGCTAATATGCAAGTTATTGTCATAAAAAGTGTTTGGGGACCTGGGTCCTGCCCCAGGGGACATGGATCAATGCAAAAAAAAGTTTTAAAAACGGCCGTTTTTTCAGGAGCAGTGATTTTAATAATACTTAAAGTCAATCAATAAAAGTGTAATATCCCTTTAAATTTCGTACCTGGGGGGTGTCTATAGTGTGCCTGTAAAGGGGCGCATGTTTCCTGTGTTTAGAACAGTCTGACAGCAAAATGACATTTTGAAGGAAAAAACTCATTTAAAACTACCCGCGGCTATTGCATTGCCGACAATACACATAGAAGTTCATTGATAAAAACGGCATGGGAATTCCCCAAAGGGGAACCCCGAACCAAAATTAAAAAAAAAAAATGACGTGGGGGTCCCCCTAAATTCCATACCAGGCCCTTCAGGTCTGGTATGGATATTAAGGGGAACCCCGGCCAAAAAAAAAAAAAAAAAATGACGTGGGGTTCCCCCTAAATTCCATACCAGACCCTTCAGGTCTGGTATGGATTTTAAGGGGAACCCCGCGCCAAAAAAAAAAAAAAAACGGCGTGGGGTCCCCCCAAAAATCCATACCAGACCCTTATCCGAGCACGCAACCTGGCAGGCCGCAGGAAAAGAGGGGGGGATGAGAGTGCGGCCCCCCCTCCCTCCTGAACCGTACCAGGCCACATGCCCTCAACATTGGGAGGGTGCTTTGGGGTAGCCCCCCAAAACACCTTGTCCCCATGTTGATGAGGACAAGGGCCTCATCCCCACAACCCTGGCCGGTGGTTGTGGGGGTCTGCGGGCGGGGGGCTTATCGGAATCTGGAAGCCCCCTTTAACAAGGTGACCCCCAGATCCCGGCCCCCCCCCTGTGTGAAATGGTAAGGGGGTACATAAGTACCCCTACCATTTCACGAAAAAAGTGTCAAAAATGTTAAAAATGACAAGAGACAGTTTTTGACAATTCCTTTATTTAAATGCTTCTTCTTTCTTCTATCTTCCTTCATCTTCTGGTTCTTCTGGCTCTTCTGGTTCTTCTGGTTCTTCCTCCGGCGTTCTCGTCCAGCATCTCCTCCGCGGCGTCTTCTGTCTTCTTCTCCTCGGGCCGCTCCGCACCCATGGCATGGGGGGGAGGCTCCCGCTCTTCTCTTCTTCTCTTCTTCTTTTCTTCTTTTCTTCTTTTCTTCTCTTCTTCTCTTCTTCTTCATTTTCTTCTCCGGGCCGCTCCGCAATCCATGCTGGCATGGAGGGAGGCTCCCGCTGTGTGACGGCGCTCCTCGTCTGACAGTTCTTAAATAACGGGGGGGGGGGGGCCACCCGGTGACCCCGCCCCCCTCTGACGCACGGTGACTTGACGGGACTTCCCTGTGGCATTCCCCGTGACGTCACAGGGAAGTCCCGTCAAGTCACCGTGCGTCAGAGGGGGGCGGGGTCACCGGGTGGCCCCGCCCCCCCGTTATTTAAGAACTGTCAGACGAGGAGCGCCGTCACACAGCGGGAGCCTCCCTCCATGCCAGCATGGATTGCGGAGCGGCCCGGAGAAGAAAATGAAGAAGAAGAGAAGAAGAGAAGAAAAGAAGAAAAGAAGAAAAGAAGAAGAGAAGAGCGGGAGCCTCCCCCCCATGCCATGGGTGCGGAGCGGCCCGAGGAGAAGAAGACAGAAGACGCCACGGAGGAGATGCTGGACGAGAACGCCGGAGGAAGAACCAGAAGAACCAGAAGAACCAGAAGATGAAGGAAGATAGAAGAAAGAAGAAGCATTTAAATAAAGGAATTGTCAAAAACTGTCTCTTGTCATTTTTAACATTTTTGACACTTTTTTCGTGAAATGGTAGGGGTACTTATGTACCCCCTTACCATTTCACACAGGGGGGGGCCGGGATCTGGGGGTCACCTTGTTAAAGGGGGCTTCCAGATTCCGATAAGCCCCCCGCCCGCAGACCCCCACAACCACCGGCCAGGGTTGTGGGGATGAGGCCCTTGTCCTCATCAACATGGGGACAAGGTGTTTTGGGGGGCTACCCCAAAGCACCCTCCCAATGTTGAGGGCATGTGGCCTGGTACGGTTCAGGAGGGAGGGGGGGCCGCACTCTCATCCCCCCCTCTTTTCCTGCGGCCTGCCAGGTTGCGTGCTCGGATAAGGGTCTGGTATGGATTTTTGGGGGGACCCCACGCCGTTTTTTTTTTTTTTTTTTGGCGCGGGGTTCCCCTTAAAATCCATACCAGACCTGAAGGGTCTGGAATGGAATTTAGGGGGAACCCCACGTAATTTTTTTTTTTTAATTTTGGCCGGGGTTCCCCTTAATATCCATACCAGACCTGAAGGGCCTGGTATGGAATTTAGGAGGACTCCCCGTCATTTTTTTTTTTAATTTTGGTTCGGGGTTCCCCTTTGGGGAATTCCCATGCCGTTTTTATCAATGAACTTCTATGTGTATTGTTGGCAATGCAATAGCCGCGGGTAGCTTTAAATGAGTTTTTTCCTTCAAAATGTCATTTTGCTGTCAGACTGTTCTAAACACAGGAAACATGCGCCCCTTTACAGGCATACTATAGACACCCCCCAGGTACGAAATTTAAAGGGATATTACACTTTTATTGTTTGACTTTAAGCATTATTAAAATCACTGCTCCTGAAAAAACGGCCGTTTTTAAAACTTTTTTTTGCATTGATCCATGTCCCCTGGGGCAGGACCCAGGTCCCCAAACACTTTTTATGACAATAACTTGCATATAAGCCTTGAAAATTAGCACTTTTGATTATTCATGTTCGTGTCCCATAGACTTTAACGGTGTTCGCATGTTCGAACGAACTTTTTTCCTGTTCGCATGTTCTGGTGCAAACCGAACAGGGGGGTGTTTGGCTCATCCCTAGTCAACATGTGCTATCTGCCATCACGGGAGATCAATGTATGCGTTTTGGGGGTGCAACCCCTTCCTCAGTAATAAAGTAGCTGATAAGAAGGGGTTGCACCACCAAAACACGTCCCTTGATCCCCCGTGATGGCAGGTCGCACATGTTGACATTCGGCAATTTGTGTGCATCTTCAAAATTTGGCTTTTCCAGGGGTGACTTCACCCCATCTGAACGCAATATCAAACACAGTTTAGAAATACTCATGTCTGATATTGCCTTCAATTTCTACAAAAGTTGAACTTTGTAAGTTCCAGATTTGTGTCTTTCTTGTTGGATTTAAACATGCCTGTTTTACCTTAAGTGGACATTTCTACTTTTAGTAGTGTGACCCAAAACATTGTTATACAACAAACATGTTGGTTTGTTTTAAAAACCTTTTATAAATGCACATGTGATTGTGCTGGTATTAAAAAGATTGATAATCAAGAATGTGTGGATTATTGTTTCAATGCTCCAAAACTTTTGTTGTGCTCAAATTGGTGTTTTCTGTGACAATGGGGATAATTTCCTAAGGGCAAATCCACTTTGCACTACAAGTGCAGTTTCAACTGCACTTGTAGTGCAAAGTGTCTTTGCCTTTAGTAAATAACACCCAACAGTGCTTTGTAATGTTACACAATCATGCCATTTTCAGGACTCACACATTTATGTCAGGGTCAGTTAAAAGAAACACAAGCAGTAAATGTCACCAAAGATTTTAGTAGTTAAAATGATTATTTTATTTTCCAAAGGTTTCAGACATTGTCTGGCATATTGATGGCCCCCCCTACCCACAAAGTATTCAAGGTATCTTAGACGGACCTCACGGGCACTCAGGGGGGGCAAGCCAGGACAGGCAGTTTCAAGCGCCGTCAGGGTTGGTTCATTATGAATTCTGGCCTCAGGCCCAACTGAGGCAGCATAGCTGGCAGAATTTTGCCTTAAAAAGTTGTGTAGAACACAGCACGCAAGGCTGATATGATTCAGTTTGTACTCTGCCATGTGTATGGATGTAAGAAATAGGCGGAACCGGCTGGCCATGATTCCAAATGTGTTCTCCACCACTCTTCTGGCTCTGGCCAGCTGGTTATTAAAAACCCTCTGGTTCGGGGTGAGGGTCCTCATCGGGAATGGCCCCATAAGATGGTCCCCCAGCGCAAACGCTTCATCCGCAACGAAGACGAATGGGAGTCCTTCCACATTGTCATCTGGAGGTGGCAAGTCCAAGCTGCCATTCTGGAGACGCCTGTAGAACTCCCTCTGGGCGATGACTCCACCATCGGACATCCGGTCATTCTTCCCCACGTCCACATACAGGAACTCGTAAGTAGCCGACACCACTGCCAACATCACAATACTATTGAACCCCTTGTAGTTGTAATTGTATGACCCCGAGTTGGGTGGTGGGATGATGTGGACGTGTTTCCCATCAATTGACCCTCCGCAGTTAGGAAAGTCCCACCGCTGGGCAAAGTGGGAGGCCACAGTCTGACATTCCTGTGGGTTGGAAGGAAACCGTGGAGTCAAACAAGAAAAATAAATTAATCATTTAGCACATAAACAGGGAAAGCAGATTAGACACAAACATTCTTGGCCAACATCAGTATAACATTTATTTTAGGGAGTTATGAAAGACCAAGGTATAAGGTCCACCTATCAGATTCCCCCCCATGGGCCATTTCTAACATTTGGGGGGGGGATCTTTTGGACAGGTAACCCTCTTCACTTTATTGAGAGATGAATGCCTAAATAATGTGTATTACTTTGGCCAGCCCCTCCTTACTTACACTATTGACAGCCCACTGGACAGGTAAGAGGTGTCATAATACAAAGATATAGATACACACTGTACACATTTTAGAACATTTGGACATTCTGCTATTACCTATCAAGAAAATAATAGTATACAAAAACTTGAAACAGTACCATTTGAAAGTATACAGGCAGGCCCTTGCACTACATGCTTTGGGGAATTCATCCATACATCTGACCACAAAAGAGGTGGGTATAGTGTGTATGGGTTTGGCAAAGTCAGCAGATAGAGGATTGTTATCAGCTGACTTAGCAGTTGGGGGGAGGGAGGGTTCCAAATGATTGGGGGACCCAAAAAAAAAAACCTCTGCCACTCTGCCTGAATTTAAAGCACACATCACATTTATAAACATTTTAGGGGGTATTTAGGGTAAAGCACTACTATGGCGCTGAAAAAATACATTGTTAAGTGACTACATGAGGTGAATATAGGGCCAGGAGAGCATGCTGGGGAGGTAAGTGAAGGCAAATATGTATGAAGGACCAAAAAAATAATTACATAAAAATCCAGCATGCATGAGGACAAAGGGGACATTCACAGCATATTACAATCATGGTAATTAGGGAATGAGGAAAGAAATACAATATATTATCAAACATTAAATACAATAAAATGTGATGTTAAAGGATAAAACTTACCTTAATATACTCCTTCTGCAGGACCTGGATGATGGCAGAACAGGTCTCCGGGATAATGATCCCCAGAGCCTGGGGGGAGAAGCCTGTCGAGAACTTGAGGTCCTGCAGGCTTCTCCTTGTCGCCAAGTACCGCAGGGTGGCAACTAGCCTCTGCTCCGGAGTGATGGCTTGCCTCATGCAGGTATCCTGCCTGCTGATATAGGGGGTCAGCAAAGCCAACAAATGGTGAAATACGGGGTCCGTCATCTGGAGAAAGTTTCTGAAATCGTCAGGATTATTCTCACAGATCTCACGGAGCAAAGGCATGTGACAGAACTGGTAACGCTGGAGCAACCAATTCTTGGTCCATGAACTCCTCCCCACCCTGTTCATGGACTGGACTTGTGTCAAGGTCAGGACCCCAACACCAAGCCCCCGCACAGCACGAACTCTACGAGGAGTACGTATACGCAACATGGCTAGAAAACGGTCGGCTGCTCAGAATGAAGTAACAGAACGCACTGAAGAACAGCAAGGCCTGTGAAGAGCGACCTGAAAAACAGCAACGAGCGGACAAGATCGCACAGAAAATTCCAATACGAACTGACTGCACACACTGAAGACCAGATACAAACCCACAAGCACAAAATGAACAGCAGAAAACGAGTCTGAAAAAGTGCGAATCGTCTCTCAGCAAACTTTTACTAACACGAGATTAGCAAAAGGAGCCCAAAGGGTGCCGCGCTTGGTTCTGAACTGGCCTTTTCTAGTCTCGTCATATGTGATGTACGTCACCGTGTTCTTGGCGATCGGAAATTTCTACAACTTTGTGCGACCGTGTGTATGCAAAACAAGTTTGAGTCAACATCCGTCGGAAAAAATCCATGGATTTTGTTGTCGGAATGTCCGATTAATGTCCAACCGTGTGTATGGGGCATTCCACATAGTTCTAACATTACTGACACCTTTCACATAAGGTTTTTTTCCCCTCTCTCTCTCTTCCCTCTCTCCCTTTCTTCTTCTTTTATTCTTCCCTCTCTCCCTTTCTTCTTCTTTTTCTCCTCCCTCTCTCCCTTTCTTTTTCCTCTCTTTTCTCCTTGGTCTCCCTCATTTTTTTTTTTTGAGACACTTTTCATGGAAGTGGAGCTGGAATGTATAAAAATGTATGGTTTCTTATTTTCTTGACGCTTCGAACATAGATGGCTTAAATGTTTGAGAAAAAGAGAGAAATAGGATTCCTTATAATTATATGTCCTGAGACAGAAATGATAACACATAATATAATGGTAGAAAAGGGAAGAAAAAGAAAAATGCTAAAAATTATAAAAATTAAGGTCGTTGGCATGTATAATTTCGATATGCAGTAGATCAGGCAACGGTAACTCTGGACCCCCCATTAGGAACCTTACTCAAAAAGTAAGATAGACTTGAAATCAAGTCAATTAGTATTGTAGTGAGTGAATAGAACGTGTTGTGATATAGTGTATTGTTTTTTTTTTTCTCCCCTCTATCTCCTTATGGGTACGGTGAAGTTTTGTTCATTTAATGCTAGAGGCCTTAATTCTCCCTCAAAAAGAACACAAATCTTAAATGTATTTCATAAACAAAAGACTGGTATTATCTTCTTTCAAGAAACACATTTTTGTTCAGATCACATCCACAAAATATGTAATAAAAACTATTTAACATGGGTTTATGACTTATTCCCATATTCTAAGTCATTAAGGAGTCTCGATTGCGATTCACAAAGACCTACCCCATCAAATATTGCAAAAATTGGAAAGGTAAAGATGGTAGGTCCCTGATCTTGAGGATCTTACTATATGGTAAAATGTTTAAAATTATTAATTTTTATTTACCGAACTATGAGCAAATAAAGAATGGGATAAAGGTTTTTTTCAATGCAATGGATAAAGCAGAATGAACGGTAATAATTGGAGGAGATTTCAATTTCATAATGGACCCAAAAATAGATACAACAGCAATCTGTTCATGTAGAAATAATAGTCAACTAAAAGAATTTAAATATATATTGGAAAAATATCAGATGGTGGATACTTGGAGGATTCAACATCAGACAGAAAAGAATTACTCCTACTATTCTAGCATACATAATACATATCATAGAATAGAGTATTTTTTCATTAGTCAGTCATGTCTGATGATGAAACCTTCCACTGATATAGGAAATTTTGTTTGGTCAAATCATGATCCAATATATATGGAATTAGCGATAATTGATTATAAAAGCCAATGGGGGTATGGAAGTTGAATGATAACTTAATTGAAGATAAAAAATGTGAAATAGAAATCCAACAAGCAATAAATGAATTTTTGCAAAATCATGAAACAGATGATTCCTCAATCCCTATGCAATGGGAAACATTAAAATGTGTATTACGGGGATTGTTAATCAAACATGGAGATAGATTGAAAAAAGAAAAAGAACAAAAAATATCTCAATTGCAAGTTGAAATTTCAAAATTAGAAAAAACACATAAACAAAGCTTTAGTACAACAGATAAAATATTGTTAAATAATAAATGCACTGAGCTGCAAATCCTTTTTGATGAGCAGTCCCTACGGATAAGAGATAAAAATAGAGCCCAATTTTATCAATATGGGAATTAAACTGGGAAAATATTAGCTAGAACGTTAAAACAACAACTACCTCTAACCACCATAGTAACAATCTTAAAAACTTCCGGAGAAATGACGCATGATCCTATGGAGATTTCCAAAACATTTCATACATATTGAAAAACTATATAATATAAACATACAACAAGGAAGTAAGGAGAAAGAAAAAAATAGAGAGGAAATATGTCAATATATAAAAGAGACAGCACTACCTACTCTCCCTAAGGAAACAATGGAAGAATTGGAAAAAGAAATCTCAACAGAGGAAATTCAACAAGCTATATCTGCACTGGTCCTGGGCAAAAGCCCAGTCTCAGACGGATATACTCCTAGATTTTATAAGGAATTTCAGGAAATAATCATACCTGTTTTAAAGAAGACATTTAACTCCATATCAGCCCCACAGGTTTTTATGCCACAAAACATGGAAGCTCATATTTCACTAATTCCCAAACCAGAAAAGGATCATACACTATGTAATAACTATCAACCTATTTCCCTCACAAACATAGATATACGGTTAAATTCTAAAACCATTGCCAATAGACTGGCACCTATGCTGCCCAAATATATACATTTAGACCAAACACGTTTTACAGTGGGGGGAGAAATGAGAGATAACATAATAAAATGTGTACATTATTGGAATATGCCCAGAGAACCGCTATCCCATCATGTCTTTTATCGATAGATGCTGAAAAGGCATTTGACAGGGTGGGATGGCGGTTCTTAGAAGAAGCTTTAATACAACTAGGGATTGGTCCTATGATGCTTCATAGGATCATGGCACTATATTCCAATCCCAGAGCAAAAATAAGAACAAATGGAATGCTCTCTGAATATATAGAAATGTTAAATGGTACCCAACAAGGATGTTCCTTGTCTCCAATATTATATATAATAGTGCTGGAACATCTAACCACAGCAATAAGGAAAAATAGGGATATTCAAGGGATAAATATTAATGGAAAAGAATATAAAATGGCTGTGTATGTGGATGACTTATTAATATATGTCACTAACCCATTAATAACAATACCAAATCTTATACAGGAATTTAAGAGGTTTGGTAGAGTAAGTAATTTTAAGGTGAACTATGATAAGTCAGAAATGTTAAATGTATCATTAACAGATAAGGCTCAGACACTTCTTCAAAAAGACTTTCCTTTCAAATGGCAAAAAGAGGCAATTAAGTATTTGGGGATATATATCTCAAAGGATTTGAATAAATTACAGGAATTAAATTATTCTTCAATAATTCAAAAAATTATAGAATCACTTCAAAAATATAATAAAATAATTTATTCTTGGATGGGAAGAACCAACATAGTGAAAATGGATATACTGCAGAAACTATTATACATATTCCAGGCCATACCCTTAATTCCTTCAAAAAGATAATGGTACAATTACGAAATGCCATAGGAAGTTTTATCTGGGCTCAAAAAACACCATGAATAAACAGGGAAATATTATCTGGAACAAAAAAGAAGGCAGGTCTTGCCCTTCCTAACTTTTCAAAATATGCACAAGCTGCATCTTTGATAAAAATAATAGATTGGTATCATAATGTAGAAAGTAAACAATGGATAACTATAGAGGAGGACATTATAGGTCTACAACTTAAATCTCTCCCATAGATCAAACCTCAGCTTCGGCCGGAAAAAAAAGACTTAACAATCTACGTATCAGCAAGTCTAAAAATATGGGATATAATATTAAAAAAGGGAGAATTCTCTAAAATGATTGGGCCACTGACCCCGTTGTTATCCAATCTTGATTTTCCACCAGCAATGGGGGTCACTAAATTTATTAAATGGAATAGAATGGAAAACACAAGGATAGTTCAAACTAGAAAACGGCAAACTTCCACAATTATCTGATATGGGGCCTGAATATAAACATAAATGCATACAATATCACCAACTAAATACCTATATAGAATCTAAGATACAACCATTTTTGATTAATAGACCATTAACTAGCTTTGAGAAGCTGCTATTAGAGGAGCAAAGACCAATCAAAAAATTGTCTATTGTATATAAACTGCTGCTTTCCTCCGGACCTCTTAAAGAATTAGCATGTATGAGAAAATGGGAGAATGAAATAGAGAATCCGACTCCAGTTTTAGAATGGGGAAAAGCATTTTTAACAATACATAAAGCATCGGTAGCAGTGAAATATCAAGAAAGAAATGATAAAATTATAATGAAATGGCATTGGAGTCCAGTGGCCCTAAATAAAATAAATTAAGAGAATACAGAGATTTGTTGGAGATGTCTTAAAGAAAAGGGAACAATGATACATATTTGGTATGAATGTCATATGGTGAGGGGTTTCTGGTATAGCATATTTGAAAAATACCAAAAGGTATCAGGAATTGAAATACAACCAAACGTAAATGCTGCAATATTATCCATAATACCAGGGTCAATAAAATCAATAAAAATTGATATCCTTCACCATATGACAACAGCTGCCAGGACAATAATAGCCGAAGATGGCGGTAAACAAAAAGTCCTACAATAGGGGAATGGGTTTGTGAACTGAACGAAATACAGTATATGGAAGAACAAATAAATAGAGAAAAGAATACAAGGAATCAAAGATCAAAAATATGGCAACAATGGGAGGAATTTCAGATCTCAGCATATTTGATGCAATATTTAGGATAAGGAATGTACCATTCTAGCAAGAGGAAAGATAGAATATGGGGTTTTTATTTATTTTTTTTATTTTATTTTTTTGTTGTGGATGGTATTTGTGTTGTAGGGGATGTTGAGTTAATGTAGATGAACAATTGAAAATAGAAGATAACAAAGTTACTTACAGTCCCTTGTCAGGGATACAGGACATCATATGTAGTTATAATATTAAAGCATGTGAATGTATTTGAATTTGTTTACTTGTTTATAAAACTATTAAAATAAGATTGAAAACAATTGTTGTTGCTAGAATGATTATTATTATCAGCAATCAGGGCCAATGAGAGCAGAAAAAAAACTGTCACATGGCTGAAAACAATTATCATGTTGACAAATAACATTTATTATCACTAAGTGAATTGGGTTTTTTTTTTTTTCTGCGAGATTAAACTTTGAATTCTAAGAACATAAGGCTTTTAAAAAAAGTAAATGCCTGTTTCATGAGAAAAATAGGTTCCGTATCTAAACAATATTTATTTTTGTGGAATGAAACAAAATAAAATAACAAATACAATAACTCATCAACAGTATGGCATGCCATGTAGACATCCTACATCACACTGCAACAGCAAATGATATCACCCAGCATCAACACATAATATTGTTATACTATATCATGATCATGCACATATCACACTGTAATAACAAATTACATCAACCAGCAACAGAAAATTAAATCACACCAACACATTATAGGCTCAATTTACTAAGCGTTAACACAGGGATAAGAATCTCTATATTTCAGCAAAGTGACTAGCATTTTCTAATCTTAAAGGACAAAATATACAGATCTATTTTTAAAAAAGTGACAGTTTTTTTCAGCTATGTGAATTCAGCCTTATGTCACCCAGCAAGAACGTATCAGGCCACAATAATGTAAAAGCAATTTATATTAAAAGGCAACATCAAAATATATCACCGCACAAGAGCACAATATATGACTCCATGCCTTCCCCTCATGTGCAGCCCGATTATAGACACTGGTAGCTCCCTCACAATATATACTTTCATTCTAATGGTGGTCAGTACAAATGCCGCCTTGCATTGGTGATCAGTGAACAATGAGAGGACAGAGAGCAGGGAAAGAGGAATGTAAAAGAGAAGTCCATCTTTATGACCATATTTTAAGTTACATCCTTTTTGACAGCATTTTATGAAACATGGTAACAGTCTGCAGCCCCCCACCCCCAAACTGCCCGCCTTTACAAAAACTAGGGTTTTTTCTACCCACTGGCTCCTATCATATGTAAAATGACTTCTGCAC
Source organism: Aquarana catesbeiana (assembly GCF_042186555.1). Taxonomy (NCBI): domain Eukaryota; kingdom Metazoa; phylum Chordata; class Amphibia; order Anura; family Ranidae; genus Aquarana; species Aquarana catesbeiana. The sequence goes on along the minus strand of NC_133326.1, from coordinate 203,667,974 downwards.
AGCTGTATCATTTACATGAAATAACTGTCTGCAGCACTCAAACCCCCCAATACCATTCTCAAATGAATGTAATATCCTCAAGTGTCCAATACTAAATCAGCAATTATCAAATGAATAATGAAAATTATAATTCAATCACTAAGTGCATCAAACAATATTTTAAAAACAGTGCACAACATCAGTACACAAAATAATTATTATTTGTGTTTCATAATATGCAATGCATCCAAATAATAACACTCAAGATTCTGATCAGTCTAATACCTCCCAGTGTGCATCAGATTCCCTTATGACACACAGTTCAAACAAAATCCTTAATGTTTCAGTTTTCTTAATGACACAGGAGTTACAACTCCACCGTTGTCACCACCACACATGTACAAATAGATGTGTTTGCACCCTTGTTAATTGACCTTTAAGCAATAGGAGGTCAATAAAAGCCTGTGGTGTGTGATAGCTGCATTCAATTAATAGTAGTCATATCTCTCGTAGTACACAGACCACAGCAAAGCCCTGTACACATGATCAGAATACTGTACAGAAAATACCACTTTCAAAACGATCGTACGATAATCTGATCGTTAGTAGACAGCTTTCATTTGAAAATTTCCAAAGGGGCAAACACAAAAATATTTCTCATACGTTAGCAGATCATACCGTTTTTGTTTAATTAGTACAGTTTTCATCCAAAAATACAATACAAATACATTACATCACTTCTGAAGTTTTATTCTGTTGTACGAGACTTGTAATTTAGTAACCTATTCATTTTCGATGTGGAGACTAGCATGCAACAAAGAATGGACAATCATTCATTCGATAATCTTACCGTGTGTACTAGGCTTTACTTTTTCTACCAGTTACATGTCCAGCCAGGATCACTATTTACCGCCTAGTTGTATGTGTAATCCTAAGTAGAGAAAAAACACCATCTAATACTCTCTGCCTTGTATCCCCCATGGGTTTGCAAGCCACATGAAAATGAAGGTTTTATATACAAAGAGCTTTTATTGATGTTTTTTCTAGGAGTATATTTTTTATGTGTGTTTTAACTACAGGCCGACCAGCAGCCGCAGTTATACTGCGGTAGGTTGGCTCGGCTGAGCAAATCACCATATCTGTATGTTGCTCCTTCAAGACATGGCAGCAGGCACGTGGGCACGCACCCGACACGTGTCACCGGCGCCGTTGTGTGTAATCAATGGCTATTTTTAGCTCTGATCACTGTATAAATGTCAATTGTCCCAAAATAGTGTCCGCCACAATATCGCAGTCCTGATAAAATTCGCAGATCGCTGCCATTACTAGTAAAAAAAAAGAATAATAAAAATTACATAAATCTATTCCCTATTTTGTAGATGTTATATCTTTTGCGTAAACCAATCAATATACGTGTATTGCATTTTTTTTTTACCAAAAATATGTAGAAGAATACATATCAGCCTAAACTGAGGAAAAATGATTTTATTTTTTTTACATTTTGGGATATTTATTATAGCAAAAAACTACAAAATATAGTGTTTTTTTTTTCAAAATTGTCGCTCTTTTTTGCTTATAGCGCAAAAAATAAAAACCACAGAGGTGATCAAATACCACCAAAAGAAAGCTCTATTTGTGGGGACAAAAGGACACACATTTTATTTGGGTACAGTGTCGCACGACCGTACAATTGTCAGTTAAAGCAACGCAGTGCCAAATCGCAAAAAATGGCCTGGTCAGGAAGGTGGCAAATCCTTCCGGGGGGTAAAGTGGTTAATAAACATTGCCAAACTAAGAGCACTAGATGATGTTTTTTTCTCTTTAGGATTACACATATAAATCTTGTCTTGATATGGTAAATAGCGATAACAGCTAGACCTTAAACTATAAAGAAAACTTACTGTGATCTGTGTACTATGAGAGATGTGACAACTATTGATTGGATGCATCTACCACACTCCACAGGTGTTTGCTGACCTCGTATAGCTACAAAGTCAATTATGTAGGGTGAGTGCACATCTATTTGTACATGTGTGGTGTTGACAATGAGGAAGTTGTAATCACTGTGCTGTGAGGTGTCATTGCACCAATATGGGACTTAACGTGCTTTTACTTGGATAAATTGCAAAATATGAAGCGCAAATACAAATTAATTTGTATACTGATACTATGCACTGTTTAAAATATTGTTTGATACACTTTGTGATTTAATTATAAGTTACATTCATCAGGTGATATTTAGTGGTTTAGTATTGTAAACTGGGGGATATTTAATTAATTTAAGAATAGAGTGTTGGGGGAGTTAAGTGCTGCACCACCTTTTATTTGTTTATTGTATTTTTATTTTGTGTTTGTGAAATGACAATTTTTTTGCTGTGTGAGGATAGCTTTCACCTATTTAACAGCTGTATAATTTTGAATGAATCTGAGAATGAAAAAGCTACAAATCCCATTTGCCCTCACGGCAGGGGGACTTGCAGCTTCCAAAGGATGACAAGTGCAGTGCTTATTTTTTTTTAATCAATATGAATGCGTGTATTATTATAATTTTTTTGCATAGTATATAGTATTCCAATTTATAATTGCTATCTCTTCAATATCATAAACATTTGCTCAATTTATGTTGCATTAATTATTATGATATACGGTACTCCTTTACTCTTAGCAAGCCATTTAAAACAAAGGTTTTGTTATCTACGAACTAAAGAATAAATCCCAGAATAATACAAGATACTACCATTTTTAATAAATGGTCAATAATGTATATGGTGTAGGGTAGTCTTCAGAATTACTGCTCTATAAACAGGAGAAGTCTGTTATCACAAGGGAGAATTCTCAGTTTAAATATCAGAGGTCTTTTTTAGTAAACCCAATATTTGCAGTTCAGAAAGTAAGCTCTAGAAAATGACCAACATTTTTCTTGGTTGTAGTACAAAATGTGAATTCGATCTGTTTTACAAATTGAACAATCATCAAATGCGAAAAGATCAAATGCTGAGAATATTAAATGTCATGTGGGTTTTTAAAAATACACTCCTAACTAGGTAGTTTTTGATCAATAAGCAACCCGACTGAATATACAACTCAACTTGCTCAGTTACATTAATCAAAATATAGTTTCTAAAAACAACCTTTGAACAATTTGTTTTCAGCATACATTAAATCTATCTTGGAAGTACAAGAATGAAGCTGGAATATGTATGCAATACAGCTGGAGTAGCCATTTGCTGCTAATTTTCCATACTCAGATATGCCACTTTCAATTCATACATTACAAACTTATAGCATAGAATTTAAATATTAGGCAGAGAGTACACTGACCTGTACATTACGTGGACTACGAAATATCAGATAGTACATAATTCAGCATGATAAAAAGGGACAGCCGGAAAGCAATCTAAATATTACTTGGAAAAAATGAATTAATAAACTAACACTAGCAGTAAAGCATTCATGTTCCTTTGATGAAGGTGTAGGTATACCTTGAAAACAAGCGTTTGCCTTATCATGATTTTCCTAAGGCAGTAACTAGTAAAGCTGAGGTCAGACATATGCAGTGGAGGCCATTTCATTAGGGGAGCAGGGGCGCCACCCCCCTAATCTACATGCAGGGCATCAGGCACATGGATTTCAATGGATTTTTTTGAAGCACGTGAGGCTCTAATTGGTTTAAAAAAAGGGGTGGGGTCGGGGCACAGAGCACTAAGTCCTGAGCCCACCCAGTTGTGTGACAATTGAAAATTAATATTCGCTATTTTCTTCCTGCTTCTCTTCCCGGCCAATCAGGAAGCGGGTCTTAAGACCCGATTGGCCGGAGAGAAGAAGTGACCATATTGGCTGAGAGCAGGGGGGAGGCACCGAGGAGGAGACCTGGGGGGAAGCCACGGATGCTGCCCGTGGCCTGAATGAGGTAAGTATGTGGCTGATGGGCAGACGGACGGATGATTGACCGAGCACAGGGGGGTTTGACTAACTGAGCAATGGGGGGTTTGACAGACTGACTGATCGACTGACCCTTTGCACATGGGGGGTCGGCTGGTTTGTTTCCCGCCCCCCCCAAAAAAATAGAACACCAGCCACCACTGGACATATGGTAAGTCAGACTATATAAAGTCTATACCTAGAGACAGATAGGGTAAAATTCAATCTCTATGGGTTCTTAATATAATAATCAAAGTGGGAGAAGGAACTGTAAACAGCACAAACAGAATGAAGCAGACCTAGAAATTAGCCACAAATTTTCACATACAACCTACTGAATCTGCCTTGCCCTTGCAGTAAACTGGTCCCCAGGCTATGGACATTAAATGTTCTTTACAAGCAGTAAAAGAGCTTTAAAACAAGCCATCCTTGACAAATACTCTAAGTTATCTTTCACACAGGCTCAGGTTGTAAATTCTATGTTAATCTATGGGCAGGTGACTGTAAATGCATCTGTTTACATATGATTATCTCCAAGTGCACTGTTATGCAGGCCCTGCACGGAGTGAAGTTTCTTGCAGGGGACAGAGGAACACCAGGCAGATGGGCAGTGTTCACAGGGGAATCTCTCCCACCAAGCCATTGTATTTTTCAGGTAGGGGAAGCCGTCCCCTCCAGGTGAACACAGTGGTTATTGCTAGTGGCTATACCAGCCTCTAGCAATGATCGCATGCAAAATCCATCAGGCTGATTGTACCCAATTTTAAAATGGAGTTTGAAGCCTAGGACATATATAGACTGGCAGACAATAGGAGTGGTCTACATTGCGATGTGTATATGTGGTGCATTATATATCGAAAAGACAAAATGCACCTTTGCCAGACGTGTACAGGATCACCTATACTACATTGGTGTGGGTCTCCTTGCCTATCTGCAAATATGTAAGTTTACAACATAGTTTTGATCCAGTGGTTTCATTTGATGCTTTGGAAAAAATCCCTCAGAACCCACGGGGGGGATTTTGATAAGATGATCCTAAAACAAGAGGCAAAATGGATTTATAACCAAACAGCTACTGTATTCCCTGGGTTTAATACAGCTGTCACCTTTAAACCATTCTTACAAGTGATCCATTTTCTGTTTGGTATTCCCTGGGTTGAATGACTGTGGTGTGACATTGACTATTCTATATGAGCTGTGTTATACTATGTGAGCTTATACGCAGTCCAACATTTGAAAATGTTGATTTGTAAGGCATGTGTAATTTTAGCTGGACATGCTATATTTTGATATTCTCATTATATGTGTTCATTCCACTTACATGGGGTCAATCTGCCGGTATTTGATTCAGTGCCTTGGACAGGGGAGCCCCTTATAGGACGAGGAGACCGATTTGGTCTCCTCGTCATGCTTCCGCTGTGCCTTCCCTGTTGGGAAGGGGGCTCTGAGCATTCAGAGGACGATCAGATTCACTGCACATGTGCTCGTATGGGGTCACCCACAACGGACATAACATCAGTGAGCCATGCTGCTCAGTCATTTCCAAAGGGATCATGCTTATAGAGCCGCGGTGGTGGGCATTGGCTGGGCGGCTGCTCCAGCGGTAAGACAGCTATCAGCTATGGATAAGTTGAGCTGACAGCACTATTCATGGATGCAAATAAAGAAAATTATTGGCGTATTCTCTAATGCATGGCTGTCTATGGCATGGATGGATGGGGCTAGTGGTATTACACCACATGCTGGTTTCCTATGGGGAGGGTTGAATTGCAGAGGTTTTGATTGTGTGGATACATAGAGGTGGGATCAACCATAAGGGGTATATGTCTGTGTTGTGTATGTATGTGCTGTGAGTGGGGGGCACATATGTTGGAAGCGCCATATGCTTTAGGACACTAGGATTTAGGCTGTGTGTTCATTTTGGGGGTTGTATGGGTTGCTGTGTGTGTGTATGTGTGTGTGTGTGGAGGTTATGTGTGGGTGTCTGTATGGAGCAATGTGCAGGTGGTGTTTGGTTGTGGTGCCACATTTTGGACCACATGATAGGTGGCCCACTATATACCTCCACATCAGTTTTCTATGCTTGGATCTGACCATTAGGGATGGGCGAACAATTCAGCCCGAGCATAGGTTCGGGCCGAACTTTGGTTGTTCGGATGTTCGGCAAACAACGAACATTATGCGGTGTTCACGGCAAATTCGAAAGCCATGGAACCCCGTTAAAGTCTATGGGACACTAACATGAAAAACCAAAAGTGCTAATTTTAAAGGCTTATATGCTAGTTATTGTCATAAAAAGTGTTTCGGGATCCGGGTCCTGCCCCAGGGGACATGTATCAATGCAAAAAAAAGTTTTAAAAACTGTGTTTTTTTCAGGAGCAGTGATTTTAATAATGCTTAAAGTAAAACAATAAAAATGTAATATTCCTTTAACCACTTTATTACCAGGCCCATAGTAATATGACGCCAGCAGGAGAGATCTCCTATCCTGGGCGGGCGTCATATGAATTCCTGGGCTTCCCAGCCATCTAGGGGGCGTGCACGCACCCGCCGCATTGCTCAGGACCCGTTGCGTATGCCCAGTGGATGCGATGTCCGCCGGGCACCCATGATTGCCCGGTAACACAGCAGGACCGTGGATCTGTGTGTGCAAACACACAGATCCACGTCCTGTCCGGTGAGAGGAGACCAATCTGTGTTCCCAGTACAGAGGAACACCGATCGGTCTCCTCCCCTTGTGAGTCCCCTCCCCCTACAGTTAGAATCACTCCCTAGGAAATGTAATTAACCCCTCGATCACCCCCTAGTGTTACCCCTTCCCTGCCTGTCACATTTACACAGAAATAAGTGCAATTTTATAGCACTGATCGCTGTATCAATGTGAATGGTCCCAAAAATGTGTCAAAAGTGTCTGATATGTCCGTTGCAATGTCACAGTCATGAAAAAATCGCAGATCGCTGCCATTAATAGTGAAAAAAAAATTCCATAAATCTATCCTGTATTTTGTAGCGCTATAACTTTTGCGCAAACCAATCAACGCTTATTGCAATTTTTTTTAACAAAAATATGTAGAATACATATCGGCCTAAACTGAAGAAATTTTTTAAATTTTTTTAAATTGGGGTATTTATTATAGCAAAAAGTAAAAACTGCAGAGGTGATCAAATACCACCAAAAGAAAGCTTTATTTGTGGGAAAAAAAGGACATCAATTTTGTTTGGGTACAAGTCGAACGATCGCGCAATTGTCATTTAAAATGCGACAGCGCTGAAAACTAAAAACTGGTCTGGGCAGGAAGGGGCTGAAAATGCCCTGCATTGAAGTGGTTAAATATCGTGCCTGGGGGCTCATCGTTTACGTCACAGAGTGGCCCCGCCCTCAGCTATATAACAGCTGTCACCGAGAAGAAGTGGGGAGCCTCCTGCCTCCTCCTCCTCGGCGGGAGCCTCCCATGGAGGAGGAGCTGTTGCAGCTTTTTTTTTTTCTTTTTTCGGCTTGTCGGGCGGCATGAGATGGATTTACATCTTGGAACATTTTTTTTTTTAGCCCAATTTTTTTATATTGTGAAAGATAATTTTCTTTTCAAATTTGTTTATTGGAGTTTACAGTCAATTACAATAAAGACAAGACAAAAAAATCACAAGCATAGATTCTTCATACAAAACTTATAGAAAATTGTTAACAGTAAGATAAGGAACTGTCGCATATACCTATGACATTCGGAAGTATAGCCTATCATGGAGCATGGAGCTAACGGGATCATACTGTGAAGGGGTTATACAGATATCCAGATACAATAACCATAGTACTTGTGTTGCTCAGAAATGTCATATATTGTGATACTCAGAGTTTTCTTAACACAAAAACAAAATTAGGTTAAACTGAGGTCAACTAAAAGTATAACAAAGGGGAAGGTAAAGAAAAATATAGTTACCATCATTTAATTCAGATACCACAGTAATCATTGTATTGTATAGTATACAGAATACAAGACCTTGGGTTTGGCAAAGTTATGGTTTAAGGTCTGTAGATGCCTCTGGGTAGAGGAACCAAGCTTGCCAAGATCTTACAAAGTGGTGTGCTTTAAGTTTTTTGAACTCCAATAATTGTTCATATTGGCACTGTGTATTAACCCTTGTAGTTATTTCTCTCATTGTAGGAATGGCTATATTTTCCCAAAAGGTCTTTATGTGAGGATAGTTCCACAACACATGGAACGGGTTCCCTATTTGATCACATCCTCTCCAACAATTGTTAGTGGAGTCTGGAAATATTTTTGACAACCTGTAAGGGGTCATGTACCACCTGTGATACATTTTTTAAAGGTTTCCCAGTGATCAACACAGGAGGACATACTGTGGCTCAGGTGTATGGATTTCAACCATTGTTGCAGAGAGAATTCTTTCTCTAGATCTTTTTCCCATTTGAGCATGTCTGGTGTTTTGGTTGTTAGTGTTGGACCCATCAAGGTGTTGTAAAAAAAGGAAATCCCCCAAATTGATGTGTATGATTTCCCCTGTAGGAATTCCCAAATAGGGTTTGGGATTTCTATGTATTCTTTGCATTTGGTAGTCGCATGGAAATGTCTAATTTGCAATAACCTATAAGTATCGACAGATAGCTTGCTTTGTTGTAGGTTTTTTAGAAAGTGTATACCCTTTTATGGCAATCTCTTACATCAAAACCACTGATAAGCCATTCATACATTTTAAACGGGATGTCTAATTTATGAGTGGTTTCTTTGTGGGCTATACTGGTAGCTAGGGTGCGCCAGGCCTTTAAACTGGCTCCCAGTGTAGGATGGGACACATTGGAAACAACTAAAGGGGACATGAGGGATGCTGCTAACAGCACTAGGAAGTCCTGGTGTTTCATAAAACTTTGTTCCATGTTGACCCATAGTTTGTCACCTGACTTTTGAACCAAATGTTTAACTTGGTCTAGCAAGGACGCATTGTAGTAGCCCAGGGGATCCGGTAGACCTATCCCACCATTCTTTTTCAGTAGTTGTAATGAGGAAAGAGCAATTCTCCTATTTTTGCTTTGCCAAATGTATTCCCTCAAGAGGATGTTGCATTTATTGAAGAAGGAGTTAAGCATATGGATGGGGAGTGTTCTAAACAGATATAATAACCGTGGGACAACCTGCATTTTGAAGGCAGCTGATCTTCCTACCCATGAAAGATGGGTTTTCCCTATTCGCCATAGGTCTTAAGTTATATTAGTCAGTAGGGGGGTGGGAAATTAACTTCGTAGAGTGAGTTAGCTGGATAAGAAAGTTGTATTCCTAGATATGCTATAGATTTAGAACCCCATGTATATGGAAAATCTTGTTTCAGTAGATTAATTTGTTCTTGGGGTAGTCCCATGGCGAGTATTTGACATTTATGGGAGTTGACGTTCCTAAATTCTTTTATCAATTGTTGGATTCTATGTAGGGAATTATAGGGCTCGGATAGGGAGAGAATAATGTCATCTGCAAACAGACCTATTTTGTGTTCAGCTTGTCCCACTAATAATCCCTTGATAAGGGAATCAGACTTGATGGCCTCAGCAAAGGGTTCTATAGCCAGGGAGAATATGACTGGGGATAGAGGGCAACCCTGTCTCGTGCCATTCTAAAGGTCGAACGACCCAGACAGGACGCCATCAATATACACCCTCGCCGAGGGGTTATGATATAGTGTCATAATAGCAGAGTGCATTGTCCCAGACACCCCACATTTAGACAGTACCTGTGAGAGATATTCTCAATGGACTCTGTCGAATGCCTTCTCAGCATCCAAAGCAAGGAGCAGAGAAGGCACCCGACAGGCCTCAGCGTGATGTATTAGGTTGATCATCCTCCTAGTGCCATCGGGAGCTTGTCTCCCCTTCACAAAACCAACCTGTTCTGGCCCTAGGAGTGGTGTTAATCCTAGAAGTCTGTTTGTTAGTAGTTTGCAGTATGTTTTTAAATCCGAGTTTAGAAGCGATATAGGTCTGAAGTTTTGAGACTGGTTAGGCTCCTTTCCAGGTTTAGGCAGAGCCACAATAACCTGTTAAGACTGCTTGGTTGTAGAAGTTAACCATGTGAGGGCCTAGGACTGAGTTAAGGGCTTTGTAATACTCCGAAGATAATCCATCCATTCCCGGTGATTTACCCAAAGGGAGGAATACGATAACATCTAGAATTTCTTTCAATTCTATAGGGCGATTTAGGAGGTTTATAGAGGTTTCATCTAGTACTGGTAGGTTTAGTTTGTTTAGAAAATTAGTGATTACTTCTGTGTTGGGTTGGGGGGTGGCAGTATCTTCCTTTAGGTTATACAGCAAGGCATAATATTCCCTGAATGTTTGGGCTATCCCAGAGGGGTCAAGGGCTGTTTGTCTGTTGTATGATGATGAAGTTGGATAATTTTTTCCCTGGCTTTTTTTTGTTTAAGTAGTGATGCCATTTTTTTCCCTCTGTTATGTTGTGAGTAAGTCAATAATTTAAGACCTTTGATATATTTATCATGGTCGGACATTAAAACTGTTCTAAGTTCCTCTCTGGGGTGACTTTTTGTGCTGGGCTTCAAGTAAGTCAATTTCAGCAAGGAGGGTAGAGATTTTTAAGTTTTTCTTTTTCCTCTCTCTGGAGGCCATCTGGATCAATACCCCCTAGAGAAAGCCTTGTGGGTACAACAAAGGTTGAATACACTGCTGGCGGACTCCAAATTGAAGAGAAAGAACTCCTCCAGCTTTGTGTTCAGCTCCGTTATATATGTAGGATGTGAGAGAATATATGTATTGTTCTGCCCTATTGGCACATTTTTACATTTTTAACTGTGCGATCCTCTGAAATATCCAGAGAGATAGGGGCATGGTCGGACCATGTAATATTGTAAATTTTTGCCTCTGTTACCTTTTGGAGAAGATTTTTATCAGTTATAAAGCAGTCAATTCTTGAATAAGTGTTATGGGGGTTTGAGAAAAATGTGTGGTCTCTCTCCGACGTGTTATGGTAGCGCCACGGGTCATGGAGATCTTCCTGTAGTAAGTATTATTTGAGTCCTACTTTCCTTGTGGTAATCTTGGTGGTAGTGTCCAATTTTGGATCCATCGGGATGTTGAAGTCCCCACATATTAACAATTGGCCTTTCTGAATTGAGCGAGCTTTGGCTAGGGTCCTCTTGAGAAACCGTATTTGATGCCTGTTGGGAGCATAGATATTCACTATTGTGTAAAGGACTCTGTTTAATTCTGCAACTAGAATTGCATATCTCCCTTCTGTATCCATCAGTGAGGTATGCAGTTTAAAGGATATTGTGTCTTTTAAGGCTATCATAACACCTCTTTTTTTTTCTTTAAAATTGGCTTGATAGACATGTGGGAACCGTTTATGGGTGCACATGGGAGGTTTTGTAACCAGGAAGTGAGATTCCTGCATGCAGAGCACATCACAATGATGGTGTTCTGCCTCTTTCCATAGTGCCCTTCTCTTATAGGGGCTATTGAGGCCATTGGCGTTCAAGGATAAAAATTTAAGTGCCATCAAAGGTAGTCAGAGAGCGAATGAGAGCTTTGTCTTCAAAGTTTCCATATTTATGATTAAGAAGAAGGTAAATGTGGTAACCAGAACAAGGGAACATTGAACAAAGGGAGACAAATGGGATACTTGCGTTGGTGTAGGTCATTTTTCGCCTATGAAGAATAACTTGTAGGGTACAGATGAATCCTGCACACAGATCCAATGGGGGTAATCGAGTATAACCGAACAGGATCTTAGTATGCTCAATGTCATTTCTTTTTTTTTTTTTTCAATCAGAGCCCTAACCTAATAGGTATGTAGGCCTGGGGTTCAATCCTGAGTTTGAAGGTTCAAGTGTTCGATGGCAGGTCAGTAATATCCTCTTCATCTTGAGGGAGGAGTCCCCAGGATTTCATCAATTCCGGATCTTTATCCAGTTTATGAGTGGATACTATCGAGGTCTTGTTGTTTCTTTCAATGGAGAGTTTAGTCGGGAATTTCCATTAATAGAGAATATTGTTATTTCTCAGTATCTTGGTAACGGTGTTAAATTTCGTACCTGGGGGGTGTCTATAGTATGCCTGTAAAGGGGTGCATGTTTCCCGTGTTTAGAACAGTCTGACAGCAAAATGACATTTCGAAGGAAAAATTCCATTTAAAACTACCTGCAGCTATTGCATTGCCGACAATACACATAGAAGTTCATTGATAAAAACGGCATGGGAATTCAACACAGGGAAACCCCGAACCAAAATTAAAAAAAAAAAATGACGTTGGAGTCCCCCTAAATTCTATACCAGGCCCTTCAGGTCTGGTATGGATTTTAAGGGGAACCCCGCGCCAAAAGAAAAAAAAAAATCGGCATGGGGTCCCCCCAAAAATCCATACCAGACCCTTATCCGAGCACGCAGGCCGCAGGAAAAGGGGGGGACGAGAGTGCGCCCCCCTCCTGAACCGTACCAGGCCACATGCCCTCAACATTGGGAGGGTGCTTTGGGGTAGCCCCCCAAAACACCTTGTCCGCATGTTGATGAGGACAAGGGCCTCATCCCCACAACCCTGGCCGGTGGTTGTGGGGGTCTGCGGGTGGGGGGCTTATCGGAATCTGGAAGCCCCCTTTAACAAGGGAACCCCCAGATCCTGGCCCCCCCGTGTGAAATGGTAAGGGGTACTTACCCCTACCATTTCACTAAAAAACTGTCAAAAATGTTAAAAATGACAAGAGACAGTTTTTGACAATTCCTTTATTTAAATGCTTCTTCTTTCTTCTATCTTCCTTCTTCTGGTTCTTCTGGCTCTTCTGGTTCTTCCTCCAGCGTTCTCGTCCAGCATCTCCTCCGCGGCGTCTTCTATCTTCTTCTCCTCGGGCCGCTCCGCACCCATGGCATGGGGGGAGGCTCCCGCTCTTCTCTTCATCTTCTTCTTCATCCTCTTCTCTTCTTCCTTCTTCTCTTCTTCTCGTCTTCATTTTCTTCTCTGGGCCGCTCCGCATCCATGCTGGCATGGAAGGAGGCTCCCGCTGTGTGACGGCGTCTCCTTGTCTGATGGTTCTTAAATAATGGGGGGCGGGGCCACCCGGTGACCCCACCCCCTCTGACGCACGGGACATGACGGGACTTCCCTGTGGCATTCCCCGTGACGTCACAGGGAAGTCCCGTCAAGTCACTGTGCGTCAGAGGGAGGCGGGGTCACCGTGTGGCCCCGCCCCCCGTTATTTAAGAACCGTCAGACGAGGAGACTCCGTCACACAGCGGGAGCCTCCCTCCATGCCAGCATGGGTGCGGAGCGGCCCGGAGAAGAAAATGAAGAAGAGAAGAAGGAAGAAGAGAAGAGGATGAAGAGAAGAGTGGGAGCCTCCCCCCATGCCATGGGTGCGGAGCGGCCCGAGGAGAAGAAGATAGAAGACGCCACGGAGGAGATGCTGGATGAGAACGCCGGAGGAAGAACCAGAAGAGCCAGAAGAACCAGAAGAAGAAGAAGATGAAGGAAGATAGAAGAAAGAAGAAGCATTTAAATAAAGGAATTGTCAAAAACTGTCTCTTGTCATTTTTAACATTTTTGACAATTTTTTTAGTGAAATGGTAGGGGTAAGTACCCCCTTACCATTTCACACAGGGGGGGGCGGGATCTGGGGGTCCCCTTGTTAAAGGGGGCTTCCAGATTCCGATAAGCCCCCCGCCCGCAGACCCCCACAACCACCGGCCAGGGTTGTGGGGATGAGGCCCTTGTCCTCATCAACATGGGGACAAGGTGTTTTGGGGGGCTACCCCAAAGCACCCTCCCAATGTTGAGGGCATGTGGCCTGGTACGGTTCAGGAGGGGGGGCGCACTCTCGTCCCCCCCTCTTTTCCTGCGGCCTGCCAGGTTGCATGCTCGGATAAGGGTCTGGTATGGATTTTTGGGGGGACCCCACGCCGTTTTTTTTTTTTGGCGCAGGGTTCCCCTTAAAATCCATACCAGACCTGGAGGGTCTGGTATGGAATTTAGGGGGAACCCCACGTCATTTTTTTTTAAAATTTTGGCCGGGGTTCCCCTTAATATCCATACCAGACCTGAAGGGCCTGGTATGGAATTTAGGGGGACTCCCACGTCTTTTTTTTTTTTTTAATTTTGGTTCGGGGTTTCCCTGTGTTGAATTCCCATGCCGTTTTTATCAATGAACTTCTATGTGTATTGTCGGCAATGCAATAGCCGCGGGTAGTTTTAAATGGAATTTTTCCTTCGAAATGTCATTTTGCTGTCAGACTGTTCTAAACACGGGAAACATGCGCCCCTTTACAGGCATACTATAGACACCCCCCAGGTACGAAATTTAAAGGGATATTACACTTTTATTGTTTGACTTTAAGCATTATTAAAATCACTGCTCCTGAAAAAACGGCCGTTTTTAAAACTTTTTTTTACATTGATCCATGTCCCCTGGAGCAGGACCCGGGTCCCCAAACACTTTTTATGACAATAACTTGCATATAAGCCTTTAAAATTAGCACTTTTGATTATTCATGTTCGTGTCCCATAGACTTTAACGGTGTTCGCGTGTTCGAGCGAACTTTTTTCCTGTTCGCATGTTCTGGTGCGAACCGAACAGGGGGGTGTTCGGCTCATCCCTAGTTGGCAGCGATTCTACGATCATTTTATGAAATTATGGGCTGAGTTCTGCCGGGGGGATTGTTTCGGGGATGCCTCTAAATTTGCGGGAACGGTCCTCGATGTCCGCCATTTTGATTTCCAGGTTGCGGATTTCGTGAGCTAATTCATCATGGGCATCAACCACTTTGTTATACACTAGTGTGTAATAGCTCAGTTTATTTTCAATATAATCAACTCTGTCTCCTATGGCTGCAATCTCTCTATTTGTCTGTTTCATGAAATTTGACATGTTATGTTGTAATGCTCCACGTAGTGTGATGAGCATGTCTTTGAGAGCAGAGTCAAGTATAGGCTGTCCCACTGTAGAAAGCATACAGCTTCTCACTGAAACCATTCGTTTCAGTGAGACTGACAGTGTCAGGGGAGAAATCACTCACTGTGTCACCGTCAGCCATCAGTTTCCTCCTCTGTTTCACAGGGCTATTGAATACGGATGGAGGAGAGCGATCTCCGCTGTCCTGAACTGTGTTTTCAGACTGAAGTGTTGTTTTTTTGTTGGCTGCAGCTGCTCCTAATCTCCTCTGTGTGAATTCAGCAGTGCCAGCGCCATCTTGTGAGGTCCACTGCTCCGTGACTCTGTAAAAGTCTGTGAGTCTACGGGGCCCCTCACAAACTTTTCTCTTCCCCCGCATGCCGCTTCCACCTCTCTGGCTCTGCAACTTGTGGTGGATGTTAATTAGGTGTGCCAATTCACTCTGTATGTCGCCTGTCAGATCCTGACAACTACCGGGCAAGGGTTGTGGGAATGAGGCCCTTGTCCCCATCAATATGGGGACAAGAAGCTTTGGGTGGCTAATCCAAAGCACCCTTCCCATGTTGAGGGGATGTGGCCAGGTACAGTTCAGGGGGTGCTCTGAACTGTGGATTTTGGAGGGGATCCCTACTGCTTTTTTTAAAAAAAATTGGAGCAGGGTTCCCCTTAATATCCATACCAGACCTGAAGGGACTGGTATAGCTTTTGAGGTTACCCCCATGCAATTTTTTTTTACATTTTTGGTTAAGGGTTCCCCTTAATATTCATACCTGACCAGAAGGGCCTAGTAATGGACTGGGTGGAACCCAGCCATTTTTTTCAATGAGTTCTATCTATATTGCCGAGACCCGACAATTCATTACAACTGCGATCAGTTTTAAATGACTTTTTTCTTTTAGAAATGTAATTTTGCTGTGGTATTGTTTTAAACATGGGAAAACTGTGCAACTTTACAGGCATGCTATAGACACCCCCTAGGTGTGAAGGGACAGATTCCATTTCTTTATTACCTAATGAGTCACTGTATGACATATGGTGACATATGGTGCTGCCATCACCCCTCAGAACAAGATTATACCTTTTTTGCCCCTATTCTAGGATAGACCTTATACTTTCAGACCCTCAGTCATTATAACTAGTATCCCAAGTAGCTATACATGACATATTATGGTCAGACTAAGCTCCAGTAACTGTGGTGCTTCAAGAACAATGCAATGTTAATCCCACTGGGTTGTGGAAGAATAATACGTGCCTTTTCGTGCAAGAACACCACCAGGAGAAGTTACAGTTCCAACTTAAGGAATTTTTTAACCTTAATGTTACTGTGGATTCTTCTGCATCTAATGTATGGTGTGTTCATAAAGATATTTTTTGGGGCATGATGTGACAAATGGCCTCAGGGGAAAAGAAACAGAGAATGCAGGCGACCTAGTTACTTCTTATTAGAACAAAATTACTTGACTCCAAAAATAAGCAAAATACTGCTCCTGCCTTGCTGACCTGATTGCAAGGGTATAAAACAAACTTAAAAGGCTCCTTATATGTAAACACGAAAAATGGCTCAAACATTTAAAGACTACCTATTACTCCCAGAGTAACAAAACAGTAACACTTTTAGCTCCTCAGCTTCAGTCTTGACGGGCAAAATCGAGATTGGCCCATCTAGTTCACCCTACCACTAAGGAGACAGTCTTTCACCCTAAAGACATTGCCAACACCTTTAGGAACTATTACAAGGCCCCGTACAATTTAAATTTGGATACGACCATAACCCAACCAACTGATAGAGGTATAGCTTCCTTTTTAAATTCTGTTAAACTCCCTACTGTCAACTCTGCAGTTCTGGGCCTTCTGAATGCTCCCTTTAGTGGAGAATAACTTAGAAAAGTAATATAATATCTAGCCTTGAAAAAATCTCCAGGATCAGGCGGGCTTTCCGCAGAATACTTTAAAGTTATCCAAGACACTCTTTCCCTCACTTATTGGTTGTATGTATCCTCTGGCTACTAAATATCAACATCAAGATATTTGCTAAAGCCCTCACCATCTAGCAGATGTTACTTCTTCATTAATATCTCCTAACCAAGTGGGGTTCATGAAAGGGAGATGTACTAATTGAACCCACCGGATGTTAAATTTGCTTAGCATTGTAGTGGGCTTTTTGCTGATGATTTGATACTTACCCTTAACTATGTAGAATTATCCCTTCCTAGGGTGAACAAAGTGATTCAAGCATTTGGTGTCCTTCTATAAGGTTAATGTGTCTAGATGTCATGCCCTGTCGATTGGATTACATAGTACCTTATTATCCAAGTTAAAAATTCAGTTTGCGTGTTCCTGGGAAAACAAGAGTATCCCATATCTGGACATTTATCTAACCACATACTTGGGACAACTATATGACGTTAACTATGATAAACTGTTACAAAATATCCGTTCTGAACTCCAGTGCCTGTCCAAATTTGAGCTGTCTTGGATGGGGGCGTATTGCATCTTTTAAAATGCTATTTCTGCCTAAAATGCTCTATTTCTTTAGGGCGGTCCCAATAATTATTCCTGCTCACTTTTTCTCAAACCTCAACACTGCCCTCAACCTCTTCCCGCCCACGCTATAGCTGAAAGATGGCTACAGTGTGGGCCTAAATTGCTGGGAGGGCGGCCATGTACGTCTTCCCTTGCATGAGCTGCTTTGTGATCAGGAAGTCAGTAAGACTCAGCTGATCTCACATCGGAGTAAGGGCCAATCCTGGCACCTTACCACATGATCAGCTGATCATGTAATGTAAACAGAGCCAGTAATCAGATTTTTTTCCTCATGCTAACAGCATGAAGTGAAAAAAAAAGTCGATTACCACCTGGAGTAAGCGGGTGTTATGGCTGGGCTCAGCCCTTCCTTCTTTGAGCTGGTCACTCAGCTGTCGGCTAATTGCCAGCTCCTATGTCTCCACAGGTACTCAGCTGTTGATGATATCCTGCTCGTCAGTCCTGCCTACTTAAGCCGTCCAGCCCAGAGGATCTCTGCCTTCGCCTTAGTCGACATCACAGAGATTGTCGCCTGCATTCCTGTTAAAAGACTTGCTTGGCTGACATCCCTTCTGGCTCCAGATCCTGCTCCAGCTCCCTTACGTTTGGCTTTTCTGACTATCCATTCCAGTTCCTGAATTCTGGCTGTTTTGACTACATTTGTTCTATTTACTTTTTTTTATTACAAGTGTGATTTAACTGTACTGCTGTCTCGGTCTGATTTAATGGTTTCTGACAGTAGGCGAAGGCCATGAATTCAGAAGATACAGTCAATCCACTTGTTGGTAATATTTTTTCCAAATTGGATGAGCAAGATCACGGCATGTATCAGTTTGCCATGGCGTTACAATTGCTCCCGAGTTGCACGGCTCACCTGGAATCTCCCACTGTAGCTGCTCTGGTTCAACCTGAGTTGCAGGCCGTCCCTGCTGCTGTGTCAGTCTCTGTGCAGGCACCCGCCTCGAGTATTACCTCTATAAGAGGTATGTCTGGTTCGGCTCCGCTTCCCCAGTGATTTAGGGGCAATCCATTTCAATGCAGAGGGTTTCTCAACCAGGTTGAGATATACTTTGAGATCTTGCCCTAGGCGTTTCCCACGGACAGAAGCAAAGTAGGTTTTTTGATATCTTTGATTTCTGAGAGATCCTTGGCCTGGGCAAGCCCTCTATGGGAGACTCAAAAACCTGTTGTCTTGAGTAACCCTGAGTTTGTGGCCTCCTTTAAAAGGGTAATTGACATTCCCGCACATTCCGCTTCTTCTGCCAAGTGCCTCATGTCCATCAAACAGAGTACAAGAACTGTTGCTGACTACGCCATTGAATTCCGTACTCTGGCAGCAGAGGTTGCTTGGAAAAATGAGGCCCTTGTGGCTGCTTTTTCTCATGGTCTCTCGGATTCCATTAAGTATGAGATAGCAGAACGAGATATATCCACTGAGCTAGAGAAGTTTATCATGTTTGCCATCCTCATTGACTCCAGACTCAGAGAAAGACTCTCTTTTAATGAGCGCTTGCAGAACCCTCTTGTACGTTTGTCTCCAAGCTTTGCAGTCCCACCCGTGCCTCCCTCACCTCCCATGACTCCTGGTACCGAGTCGGTCTGTGAAGATGAACCCATGCACTTGGGCTTCACGTGTCTCTCTGCAGATGAGAGAACCTTTAGGAGGAGGGAGAGATTGTGCCTTTACTGTGGCCAGGCAGGTCACTTTTTGAAGTCTTGTCCTACCCTTCCAGGGAATGCCAGAACCTTTAGGTCCCATCACGGACCTTAGGTGGCATTGTTTCATCCCCAGTTATCCAGAAGGATAAGCCCCTGGTTTCGTTCACCCTTTCTTGGGCTGAGTCGTCCATCAAGATACAGGCTCTAATCAACTCTGGGGCTGCAGGCCTATTCATTGATGCTGCCTTTGTATCGAAGCACTCGATTCCACTGCAGCTGTGTGAAACTCCACTTGCCATTGAGGCTCTTGATGGGATACCCCTACAGCCTGCCCATGTGACTCATGAGATGGTTTCATTGTCCATGGCTGTAGTGGCTCTTCACGATGAGATAATCCCGTTCCAAGTTAATTCCTCACCTAAGTTTCCATTGGTTATTGGTTATCCTTGGTTACAGAGGCACAACCCCTCTTCTGATTGGCTACATGCTGAGGTTCTCTCCTGGTCGCCACAATGCAGTAAGACATGCTTCCACAAGGTAGCCAAGGTCCTGTGCACGTCTTCACTCCTCCTCTTTGCCAGAGTAGTACCATGATTTTAGTGATGTCTTTGACAAAGGTCAAGCCGGTAGTTTGCCTCCACACCGGCCTTATGATTGTGCAATTGACCTTCAACCTGGTGCCATGCGCCCTCGTGGCTGGGTTTACCCTTTGTCGGTTTTGGAGAATAAGGCCATGGAGGAGTATGTTGCAGACACACTTTCTCAAGGTTTCATTCGCAAATCCTCGTCTCCTGCTGGTGCTGGTTTCTTCTTCGTGAAGAAGAAGAGTGGTGAACTGAGACCCTGTATTGATTATAGGGGTCTCAAATGTTTTTACGATTAAGACTGCCTATCCGATGCCGTTGATTACGGACTTATTTGACCGCCTCAAGGGAGCAATGTTTTTCACGGAGCTTGATTTGAGAGGGGCATACAATCTCTTGAGGATTAAGGAGGGTGACGAGTGGAAAACTGCATTTAATAACAGAACAGGAATTCCAGTAATTCATTAACAATGTCCTCCAAGATTTGTTGCAGTTATATGTGGTGGTTTATCTCGATGATATCCTCATATTTTCCAAGTCCCTAGAGAGCCACCATACAGATGTCTGTCATGTGCTTCAGAAACTAAGAGAGAACAATCTCTATTGTAATTGGAGAAGTGCGAGTTCCATCGTGAACAGGTTACATTTCCACTGCTGGTTTTTCAATGGACCCAGAGAAATTTTCTGCAGTCCTACAGTGGCCCCGACCCATGGGTTTACATCCTCTGCAACATTTCCTGGGTTTTGCCAACTATTATCGGAAGTTTATTCATAACTTCTCATCTCTGGTCAAGCCCTGATTGATATGACCAGAAAGGACGGTAACCCACAGAGTTGGTCTCCGGGGTACGTTAAGGCCTCTGAGAGTCTCAGGACTGCCTTTGTTTCTACTCCTGTGTTGGCACATCCTGATCCTACATTACCTTGTATCCTTGAGGTTGATGCTTCTAAGACTGGAGTTGGCGCCCTTCTCTCCCAGCGTCCTACCTCTGAGAGCACTTTGCATCCTTGTGGCTACTTTTTCAAGAAATTGTCACCTGCAGAGTGCAATTATGAGATTGGTGAGAGAGGGACTGTTGGCGATCATTTTAGCCCTGAAAGAATGGAGACATCTCCTCAAAGGTACCACTGTGCTGTTTCTCATTCTTACTGACATAAGAATCTCACATTCTTGTCTGAGGCTAAATGCCTCTCTCCCAGAAGGGTGCGATGGGCTCTTTTCTTATCAAGTTTCAATTACATTGTCTCATTCTTACCCGGTACTAAGAATGTAAGGGCTGACGCCTTGTCACAACAATGTTCCTCCACTGATATGAAGGGTAATGGATACTTGTGCGCACACCAAAATTAAACGAATAAATAATTAAAAATAAAAATAAATATAAATTTATCCACTAAACATCATATAAAATCAGACTCAGCAAAGTAGGAAAAAGTAGCTGCCACAAATAATAGTGTTCACACACCAAAAGGCAAATAATTTAAAAGAATACATTTGCGGCGCTTTACTGAATAAGCAAAAATATTGGGACGCCAAAGATTATACAACACTATCTCACCAGGAGGATACAAATAGGAACTCCAGGTATAAAAACGGAGGGATAAGTGGTGCTTAATGCTTACTAATAACTCAAAAGGAGGAATTTAAATGTAACATGAAACTAATAACCAAACCAGGAGATAAATGGGAGCTCCAGGTAAAGGTCAGGTTCATATCAATTGATTTTCTACTACTTTTGTTCAACCAAGGATCACACCAAACCAGTGTTGTATCAAAGAGTGAGGCTAATTGTGAACTAAGGTAACTGGGATCCAAATAATCAGTAGCCGTTTATATATAAATTGCCCAATACCATCAAAACAATATACAAGCCCGTGAGTGTGAGATTAATTAGACCCATACACTTCAACAGCAATACATTCTTCAAAAAACATCCCTCTAATAGATATGTTTTCAAAGTATGTGCAAATAACATTCAGTGCAGCATCCAAAGAATATATAAAACGAAACAAAAAAGTGTCAAGTGAAATACTGAAACATCCAAACTGCAACAAATGAATTTGTTTCAAATCTAAAAGTACGTAATAAATAAATAAATAAATAATGAACTACTAAAAAAATCCGTGCAGCGTCCAAAAAATTACTAATTGAGTGTTTAAGAGTAGAGTGAAGTGCACCAAAAAGTGTAGGAAAAAACAGTGTCCAACACAAATTAATACACAAAGTGGAATAAATAAATAAATAAATAAATACTGTGACTCCCAAGGTCAATTGGAGAAAGTTTTGAAAAAAATCAAACAACAAATGTCCCATATAAATTCAAATATAAAATTGAAAAAATCCCATTCAAATCTCCTTCGTGACAAATTGCAAAAATCTTCCACAATTCCTCAGTGATAAACCAAAAGGTGTGTAGAGATAATGGTTCCCCCAGCCTCTCACCTCCCAGCTGAACGATAACAGCCTTATAGCAGCCTCACAATCTCTGTGCTTCCAGGTGGTTTAAGCGAAGTCAGCTCACAGCAGAGCGATACCAGCCTTATGGCAGATGATGAAGCAACCTCTCGATCTCTGTGCTTCCAAGTGGTCCAAACGGGGTTATCTCAAAAGTAAGGGGAAGGACTCCATAGTGAAGTATATCAAATCACCAACTTTTATTGCATAATAACCCACTTACATTAAAAAAATCCAATGACAATGAGAACCTTCAAACCGGCTCACTAACTCACCGATCCCGGCCGTGATCGGAGAGACAGCTGCCGACTAACCCGCCTCTCTTCTCGCTGATGCATTGCGTGACTGTCACGTCACTTTATCAAAGGGTATGAAGACAGGCGGGGACGGATCGCTCTTATAGCAGAGAGATAGCCATAGCAACCCCTTTGCCACGAGCCTAACGGTAGAACAAACAGGCACTCCTTATACATAGGTAATAATAGATTAAAACAATGATAAGTTAAATAAAATAACTGCACTCTCAAAGCTATAACATCCTCAAATTACTAGATATTGACTTTGTTTTTCATACAATAAAAAATCAGACTCTTAAAAATATTAAATACATAATAAAAAATTTTAAATATAAAGGGTATGTATAAAAGTGGGGGAAGAGATGGAGGGACCCCCTCTAATGGTCAAAAAATATTATTGCACGTCCAGGTATTCATGGCAATAATAATAATTTAAATACCACATAAATAATTTTTTCTTCAAATAAAATAAATATACTGAACAAGCAACAATATAAATAATATAACATTCTAATAACTCTAATCTTAAAAGAGATACAAAGGGGATCCAATAGGGTAATTAATCCAAGAATGATAATCCTAATATAAACCTAATGTAAGTGTATAAAGCCAAAGAAAATAATAACAGCAGTCGCCTCTAATAATTAGAAATAAAGCAATTAAGGTCAAATTTGACATTATGACCCAGAGGCGTTAAAGTATGGAGCTCATGAATCCAGCGAGATTCTGACTGACTCAGTTTTACCACTTTATTGTCACCCCTCCAATGGGGTTTATATTTCTCAATTCCCCATACTTTCAATGAGGAGGGGTCCCTATTATGATATTGGTCATAATGTTTTGACAAACTGTGTTTCGGATAGCCATTCTTTATATTTTGGGTATGTTCTCTGAGTCTTTTCCATAATTCCCTTTTTGTTCGTCCTACGTACTGGATCTGACATGGACATTCCAACAAGTACACTACTCCCTCTGTTCGGCAAGATATAAATTCTTTAATCTGGTACTCTCTATTGGTAACTGTCGATTTGAAATTGCACTTTTTCTTTTTTATCTCATCTGTGTGTCTGCAGGTATAGCAAGTCTTACTGGGATAGAAGCCCTTCCCATCAAAGAAGGAAAAACCTCTCCGTGGGGGAGGATCCAATACATTTTTTGCAACCAAATCCCTCAAAGTGGGAGCTCTTCGATATGTAAATTTTGGTTTCTCTGGTAGTAACGTTCCCAGATGCCTGTCTGCTTTCACTATATTCCAATATTTTCTAAAAATTTTCTCTATTTGCTTATGTTGCAAACTATAATCCATCACTAATGGTACAATATTCATAGAATCAGTTTTTCTGCTTGAGTCCTCTATTAGTTTGCTTCTATCCATGGCCTCTACGTCTCTAATTTTTTCCTTTATAAAGTCAGAGCAATATCCTTTTTGAATAAATCTTTGCCCGACAAATTCAGCTTGTTTAAGAAACACCTCTTGTTTTGTACAATTTCTTTTCAGCCTAGTCAACTGGCCCTTGGGTATATTTTTTAGCCAGGGGGCATGGTGACAACTATCTTTTGGCAGATAGCTGTTCCTGTCAACTTTTAAAAAAAATGTTTGTGTAATAAATCTTCCATCTTCTTTTAAAATCTCTAAATCTAAAAATTGTATTTTCTCATCATTAATCTCCCATGATAGATTGATATTTTTATTATTTAAATTCAAATTAAAACCAAAGTCCATCAAGCTTTCCCTGTCACCAGCCCAAATAACAATAATATCATCAATAAATCTCTTAAATAAAAGAAGTTGCTGAGGTTTATTCTTATACACGGCTTCTTCCTCCCACTCAGCCATGTAGAGGTTAGCTACGCTGGGTGCATACTTAGCACCCATTGCAATTCCGCAGATCTGTTTAAAGAAATCATTTTCATGCCAAAAATAATTGTGATCCAAACTATATCTTAAACACTCCAGTAGAAACTTTCTTTGCACCGCTTTCAAGTCACTAAATTTCTTCAAGGCCCATTTGGTTGCTTGTATTGCCTCTTCGTGATTAATTATAGTATAAAGCGATGCTACATCTGCTGTTGCAAGATACACAGGTCTATCACCAAATGTAACAGTATCTAGTAGCTGGAGCAGATGTTTTGTATCTCTTAAAAAGGACTCCGTTTTTCTCACTAATGGTTGTAGGAACCAGTCTATATACTCCCCGATTCTTGCTCCGACTGAATTTATTCCATTTACTATTGGCCTTCCCGGAGGTTTATCTTTATTTTTATGAATCTTGGGGAGGGTTATATTACTGGGGTACGACATCCACGTAGCTGCAAATACTTTGCCTCTTTTTTGTTTAGTAGGCCTCTAGATTTTCCTCTTTCTACCAGATAGGCAAGGTCATCTTTATACCGTACTATCGGATTCCCAGGCAGTTTTAGGTAAGTGGTGGTGTCACTCAATTGTCTTTTTAGTTCTTCCTGGTAGTCCTTCTTCGATTGGATCACTATTGCTCCTCCTTTATCGGCCTGTCTTACCACAATCTCCCTCCTCTCTTCCAGTTTTTGGATACCCCTCTTAATCTCCACCGGGTCATTGATTTTCTTGATTTTTAAATCATGCAAATCTTTCAAAACCATTTTCTGAAACACTTCAATATTTCCCTCTGTTCCTAATGGGGGGTTGAATAGTGATTTATTCCTCAGATCACTGTGTTTGATTTCACTTTCCACAATGTTGTTCCTTATTAAGTTTTCTCCTGGTTTACTCAACATATACTTCTTAATATGAAGACTCCTGGCGAATTTATTAATATCTACATAAGTATTGAATTTATTTAGATTCTTTTTAGGTGCGAATTTCAGACCTTTATCTAGTACTTTAATTTCATCCCTCGTTAGTTCCACCCCACTAATATTAATTATCCCTTCTCCTATTAATCTAATTTTCTTCTGTTTTTTTGTTCCTGCTCTGCATCCGCGTTTGGTTTTTCGTTTCTTCCAGATGGTTTTTCTGAACCTCTCCGTGGAGATCTCCTTACTCTTTCTTCTCGATCCCCCTCTCTCCGCTGTTCTTGATTCCTTTCTTCCCTCCTTGTATCTCTCCTCACTACACGCTCCGGGCTCCTCCTCGGAGATCTTCGTGATCCATTTTCCGTCTGATACCGCCTGGGAGAATCCCGGCGTCTCATCTCTAAAAAACGCCTCAGGGTTCTATCACGACCCTCATATTGATGTTTGGGTGTTCTTCCCCTTTCATACTGGTACCTGGGGGTACGTCCTCCTTCTTCATCTCTTCTTAGATGTTCATACCGATTGTATGTTGGAACATTATAGCGGTTTTCATAAAGTACCTGCTCATGTTTCCCATCATAGTACTGTGGCCTGATGTCTCTCCTCCTATTCTCATAGGGTATTTGGTCATACTTCCTCTCATAGTCTTGTGGCCTAGTGTCTCTCCTCCTGTTTTCATAGGGTACTTGGTCATACTTCCCATCATAGTAATATGGCCTCATCTCACCCCTCCTGTTATCATATTCACGATTATCATAGTTCCTCCAAGGGGGAGTTTGTGGTTCTTTTCTATCCGGTATATGTTGATACGGTCTTGGAGAATTGTAATAATTATTACTATTATTCTGCCAACCGTTTTTCCAAAAGGGTCTCTTCCAATTATTATTTCCATTCCATCCCTGTCTCTGATTTGGGGTGTTGTAATTATTAAAATTATCACCTGGGCCATTTATCCATGGCTTCTTATTTTTCTCCGTTACCGTCAAGGCCTTTTCCTCTTTTTCTGGGGTAGTATTAGTAGAATTAATAATGGTCTCCTCTAATTTATTTTGCCACTTAAATACCAGGTCATCTTCATAATCTTTCAAATCTCTTTGATATTTCCTTCTCTTCCTTGCTGCTGTTTCATTATCTTTTTGTTCCATATCTCTCTGTAGTTGCTTCGCTAGAGCCTCAAATTCCGGAAGTTCTTTTGAAATCTCTAAAATTACTTTCACCTCTGCAATTTTTTTATCTAGCATTCTCACTTTGCGTTGTTTCCTTTTAATCAGTAAATCAAGTAATTCAAGACCTTTATCATTGAAAAATTGAAACCACTCATCAGTGGATTCTTTGTCCACTAATCCATCGTTAATAGGGACATCCCATCTTAATCTCCTTGGTAGCAATTTTTCTTTAATATATTGTTCGTGCGTCACTATATCCCACCAGAAATTAATCTTTTTTTCCATAAGGTATCCCATCTTTCTAAAACATCTCTCTATGTCCCCCACCATATTTACTTCCTGTTTCTCAAAGATAGTTTCCAAATCAAATGTTCTATTCTCTATGAACCCAAAGACTTCCATGGTTGCAGCACACGTACAAGTAGATAAAGATAATGATATGAAGGGTAATGGATACTTGTGCGCACACCAAAATTGAACGAATAAATAAGTAAAAATAAAAATAAATTTATCCACTAAACATCATATAAAATCAGACTCAGTAAAGTAGGAAAAAGTAGCTGCCACAAATAACAGTGTTCACACACCAAAAGGCAAATAATTTAAAAGAATACATTTGCGGCGCTTTGCTGAATAGGCAAAAATATTGGGACGCCAAAGATTATACAACACTATCCTACCAGGAGGATACAAATAGGAACTCCAGGTATAAAAACGGAGGGATAAGTGGCGCTTAATGCTTACTAATAACTCAAAAGGAGGAATTTAAATGTAACATGAAACTAATAACCAAACCAGGAGATAAATGGGAGCTCCAGGTAAAGGTCAGGTTCATATCAATTGATTTTCCACTACTTTTGTGCAACCAAGGATCACACCAAACCAGTGTTGCATCAAAGAGTGAGGCTAATTGTGAACTAAGGTAACTGGGATCCAAATAATCAGTAGCCGTTTATATATAAATTGCCCAATACCATCAAAACAATATACAAGCCCGTGAGTGTGAGATTAATTAGACCCATACACTTCAACAGCAATAAATTCTTCAAAAAACATCCCTCTAATAGATATGTTTTCAAAGTATGTGCAAATAACATTCAGTGCAGCATCCAAAGAATATATAAAACGAAACAAAAAAGTGTCAAGTGAAATACTGAAACATCCAAACTGCAACAAATGAATTTGTTTCAAATCTAAAAGTACGTAATAAATAAATAAATAATGAACTACTAAAAAAATCCGTGCAGCGTCCAAAAAATTACTAATTGAGTGTTTAAGAAGTCCTCCACTTCCACTTTGCAGTCGGTTCCGGTTCCTGTGTTTCCTCCTGATCGTATTCTGGCTACAGTTCGCACCAGTCTCACTTCTCCTTTGGGTGACCTCTTTATATTGATTAAAGTGCATCTATGTACAGATTTCAACTTCTTCTTTACATTTGCTTATAAGCACCTCCCCCTCCCTCCCAATAATGTCTGGGAGGACAACAAGGAGAGACAGACGTTCCCTTGGCACTGTAAGGGGGCCAGCAACAGATGTGTCCACAGGCAAAGGTGGACGTGGTGGTCAGTCCTCAGGCAGGGCATCATTTCCTCTGTTTAGTGAGTTTGCCCATGCTATCCAGCATGCTTTCAGTGTGGCATTTAGTGCTGCAGGAGGTTTCGTTACTGATCATAGAACACATCTGTCCACAGACTCCGTGGACCGTTTGACTTTTATAAAAATGAATAAGTCCTGGATTACCAGCTATGAAGCCCCTGATGCCGATGTCACTGATTAAGTCTTTTTGGGATGTGGAATCTCTGCAGGACTTTGAGGCTGCTTAGCTTTGAGGGTGTTCAATCATTTCATCTGGAAGAATGTTTTTGGTATAAGTTTCATGGGCACTATTAACACCCAAAGACCAATTTTTCAGCACCTGTTTGACAGGTGCATATCATTGCAATTTTTTACAGCAAGGCCAATTCTTACTTTCATCAAGTGTACCTCTATAGTGTTATGGTGGGAAGGCACCACCGACACCCAAAGACCAATTTTTTATGCACCGTTACTTCTATCGAAAGTCAAAGTGACACCAGAATGTATCCAAAAAATCTCTAATCTTGTTCCCAGTGCACTACATTGTGGCCTCATCATACACTCTGGCTCCCTAGCTGTTGCTGAGCAAAATAAAGGCAGCTTGCAGGGAAAATATAATTGTTTTGGCTTTATAAATGCAATTATTGCTGCAGCAGATTCTAGACATGGTACAGATCTTCCACTTTACAGGTAGACTAAGGGGACCCCCCAGGCACTATATTGGAAGGAATTTTTCATTTTTATGCTTTCGCTTTAAAAATCAAAAAATCACTGCTCATTTAAAAATTACGTTTTTCACAAACTTTTTTTTATTGATATATGTCCCCCAGGGCAGGACCTGGACCCCTATAACCATTGTATGCCTAATTACTTGCATATAAGCCTTCAAAATGGGCACTTTTGATTTTTGACGTTCGGGTCACATTGACTTTAATGGGGTTCATTATTCAGGTCCAAACTTTTGCGGTGTTCAAAAGTTCTGGTGCGAACCGAACAGGGGTCCATTCTGCCCATCCCTATAACCAACTAAAGGCTACCTGTACACTTGGCTTAAAAGAAAAGTATGGCCAAAGCCTTTTTAGCTATAATTCTTCTATGGGTCACAGGAGTGCAGTTTGTTCTGCACTCCTGTGATCCATTTTTAGCCGACAGGGGGCTAAAGACCACTCCCGACTGACATCCCGGAGTTGGTCCAGGCTCTGAAGAGATCCCAACCATATGGTCAGGATCCACGAGAAGTCTAGACCGGCATCTGGGTCAGTCTCTCAGCGAGTCGCTGAGAGCCTGAGGCAGCCATTTGTGCCCCCTCCACAGCCAAGCATTCCAGAAAGCACTGGAGGGGCAGAATGGAGAGATGGTGACAAAAAGTCACCAGCTCTCTGCAGGCTGAAGACTGAGACCTGAGTGATCAGTGGTGTTTGATCGCTCAGTTCTCAGTCTTAGAGGTGGTGGGGGACAGCTGCAGCTGGGATCGGTGATGCAGCCTTCTAGGCAAATATGATTTTTTTTGTTTTTTTGATTCCCCTACTTCTCTTTTAAATAAACAGCTGGTTTTGCTTAATTTTTGTCATTCTGTCCTGTCAATTCTGAGAAATAATGATAATTATTATTATTGTTATTATTATTATTATTATTATTATTTGAATTATTCATAATTTATATAGTGCAGGCAATTTTCACAGCTTTTTTGCACAAAATAAAGCAAGACAGAACAGATACAATACAATTGGATAAAAGAGGATTTGGAGAGCCCTGCCATGAAGTTTGTGATGTAGCTGGATGCAGAGTTGTGGATGGCTTTGTTTATTGTTGTTAGTATTTTGGATTTTATACACTAGGCTAGAGAAAGCCCTGGCAGATAGGGACAGCAAACACATAATGGATAGTAAGGTGAATGGGTCTAGCAGCAGCATTCATGATAGAATAAAGACAGCATAGCGTGTGTAAAATAAGGGAGTTGCAATAGTTGAGGTGGGTGATAATCAGGAAGTGAATTAATATCTTTGTGCTATCAACAGTTAAGAATGGGTGAATTCTGTGGTATTATGTGAAGGCAGTAAGTTTTAGTCAGTGATTGGATATGGGGTCTGAAGGAGAGGTCAGAGTCTCGGATTACATCTAGCACTCTGGCCTTGATCTTGATGTTAAAGTTGGAGGAGAGGGATCTAGGGGGAAGAAATATTACAAGCTCAGCTTTTGACAGATTACGTTTGTGGAAGTGGTATGACATCCATAATAATACCTGTACTCAATGACATTTTGAGTTATAGACCCTTTTTGGAGGGGTTTGTCTCTGGAAAGACAAAGCATCTAATATAGAATGGAGATATTGATTTTACTGGTTCTGCTTTTATGATCTGACACTGTATCATATCTATACTAATTACTGTTAATATTGTTCACATATTTTATAGTTTTGCGGATGTTTATTTGAATGTGCCAGCACTCTCCTTCCTGTGTGAGGGGTGTCTATCTGCTTATCACATGGTACCAGAAGTGACGCCATGGGTTGGCGGATGTGACATCATCCACACGGAAGTGGGGCGGGGACACCAGGCAGGAGGACATTCTCCTCCCCCAGCCACATTGGTGGTTTGGACACATGAGGTGGGCCATGATATTTAATGCCATTACAGTAGTACCTGATTGGCCAATATTGGTCATCTGAACGAAATCTTTCCTTATATATTGCTTGCATTTAGGGGTGAGGTCTGTATTTTTTGGACTCCTGGTTTTATTGAGCAGTTACTATATGGACTTGAGGATGGATGATTGTATTGATAGATGCTTACAATTTTATCTTTGATGGCTTTGACATTTTGATTTTTGGTTGTGGGCATAGTTCATTTACTTGGCCATTTTTTGCAGGTTAATATCTTGAGCCAACTTGGCTTTTTCCTTTGATTTATTCCCAGTGTTTATCGGATTTTTGGACTGTGTTGGGCCTCTCTACTTTTGACAACCCCTCTGGCACAGAATTAAGATGCACCCAGGTAATTTATTATGGCCAATTAGGCCCCTTCTATGTCATTTGTTTGTGCATATATTAGCAATTTTATGGATGAATAAGCCCCTTTTTAGGCTTTAGTGCTTTACATGTAGCAATTGCTGTACTATTACTTAAAGCTCTATTTGGAATCATCTCCCTTTTTCTTTGTATGTTTGTTTCAGACTCTGGCAGTGTATCGTGGTGTCATTCTCCATGGCCCTCTAGTTCTATGTAAGTTACTTTTTTAGATGGTTTATCTTTATTGTTGTGAGTAAATGAGTGCACTGATTATCATTCTATGTGTTTTACTATTATGTAATGGGGTAGGGTGATTAAGACTCAGATATGTTAATTTGGCACCATTGTCCCTTTAAAAAAGAGCAAATAAAAAAGAAAGGGAAAGGAAACCCATGTTGGAAGTATGGGATTTTATGGGTGCTTGTTTCAATAAAATGAATATATCACAACAAAGTATGAAAGAATAAAATATTTTATTACAAAAACATGAAAAAATAGACAGAGACAACAATCACATAGAAAAGAACAGGGTTCATTTTCTCTATGCACTATATCCACATATGTTCAATTTTCCACACATGAATTCTACATGTTTCGCCTCACTGCCTATTTTTACCTTTTGTCCATCTATGAGATGTCTAAATTTTGATTCAATTAAACTTCTTGAACAACAAGTATCGCCGTTGACATTTTTGTATTTTCATTTCAGAATACATCAATCTTTCAACTCTCTAAAGAAGATGCTTAATGTTTAAAAGTCAAAAAATATGGGAGTTTCTTCACATAGAGGGGTCCTTGATATCCTCTGTATGGAATTGATGAATTTGCTTTACCTTTTTATATATGGTTTGAAATGATAACTTGTCTAATCACTGTGACCTTGGGTCTATTTTTAATGAATACATGTATAAATAAAATTTAAATTCTTACTTTGTTTTTCCCTTTTCCTGTAGAATTGCGTCCTATCCATTATTATCATATTTTTGTATATTTTTTGGGATATGGCACCTAGTACTTTTATAGGCATGGATTGACTATATGCAGTTATCCATACTGATTAGGGATGAGCTCAATGTTTGGGTCGAACATAAGTTCCACTTGAACATCGGGTGTTCGCCGAACAGCGAACATTATGAGTTTGTTCGTGGACAATTTGAATGCCGCAGAAGGCCCCATAAAGCACTGCGAGATCGCAGTGCATTGCTGTATGATGATTTGCCGATTGCTGTATGATGATTTGCTCTGCTAAGAGAGCCATAATTGGCCAAAGGCAGGGTTCCTTTGGCCAATCATGGACTTAGGGGAACTAATGCCCCGTACACACAGTTGGACATTGACCGGACATTCCGACAACAAAATAAAATCCATGGACTTTTTCTGACGGATGTTGGCTCAAACTTGTTTTGCATACACACGGTCGCACAAAGTTGTCGGAATTTCCAAACGCCAAGAACACAGTGACGTACACCATGTACGATGAGACTATAAAAGGGAAGTTCAGTACCAAGCCCTTTGGGCTCCTTTTGCTAATCTCGTGTTAGTAAAAGTTTGGTGAGAAACGATTCGTGCTTTTTCAGACTCGTGGTTTTCAGTTTGTTTTTCTGGTGTTCAGTTTGTGCTTGTGGGTTTGTATCTGCTCTTCAGTGCATGCAGCAAGTGACGCGTGACTCTTGTCATTCTGTTCTTGTTCGTTCGTTACTGTTTTTCAGGTCGCTCTTCACAGGCCTTGCTGTTCTTCAGTGCGTTCTGTTACTTCGTTCTGAGCAGCCGACCGTTTTCTAGCCATGTTGCGTATACGTACTCCTCGTAGAGTTCGTGCTGTGCGGGGGCTTGGTGTTGGGGTCCTGACCTTGACACAAGCCCAGTCCATGGACAGGGTGGGGAGGAGTTCATGGACCAAGAATTGGTTGCTTCAGCGTGACCAGTTCTGTCATATGCCTTTGCTCTGTGAGATCTGTGAGAATAATCCTGATGATTTCAGGAACTTTCTCCGGGTGACGGACCCCGTATTTCACCGTTTGTTGGCTTTGCTGACCCCCTATATCAGCAGGCAGGATACCTGCATGAGGCAAGCCATCACTCCGCAGCAGAGGCTAGTCACCACCCTGCGGTACTTGGCGACGGGCAGAAGCCTGCAGGACCTCAAGTTCTCAACAGGCATCTCCCCCCAGGCCCTGGGGATCATTATCCCGGAGACCTGTTCTACCATCATCCAGGTCCTGCAGAAGGAATATATGAAGGTAAGATTTTTATCCTTTAACATCACATTTTATTGTATAGAATGTTTGCTAATGTATTGTATTTCTTTCATCATTCACCAATTACCATGATTGTAATATGCTGTGAATGTCCCCTTTGTCCTCATGCATGCTGGATTTCTATGTAATTTTTTTTGTCCTTCATACATATTTGCCTTCAATAACCTCCCCAGCATGCTCTCCTGGCCCTATATTCACCTCATGTAGTCACTTAACAATGTATTTTGTCAGATCCATAGTAGTGCTTTACCCTAAATACCCCCTAAACTGTGTAAAATTGTGATTTGTGCTTTAAATTCAGGCAGAGTGCCAGAGGTTATTTTTTTGGGGTCCCAAAATCCTTTGGAACCCTTATGCCCCATAAACACGATCGGACATTGATCGGACATTCCGACAACAAAATCCATGGATTTTTTCCGACGGATGTTGGCTCAAACTTGTTTTGCGTACACAGGGTCGCACAAAGTTGTCCGAATTTCCGATCACCAAGAACACGGTGACATACACCATGTATGACGAGACTAGAAAAGGCCAGTTCAGAACCAAGCGCGGCACCCTTTGGGCTCCTTTTGCTAATCTCATGTTAGTAAAAGTTTGGTGAGAGACGATTCGTGCTTTTTCAGACTCGTGGTTTTCAGATCGTTTTCTGCTGTTCAGTTTGTGCTTGTGGGTTTGTATCTGTTTTTCAGTGCGTGCAGAAAGTGATGCGTGACTCTTGTCATTCTGTTCTTGTTCATTCGTTACTGTTTTTCAAGTCGCTCTTCACAGGCCTTGCTGTTCTTCAGTGCGTTCTGTTACTTCGTTCTGAGCAGCCGACCGTTTTCTAGCCATGTTGCGTATACGTACTCCTCGCGGAGTTCGTGCTGTGCGGGGGCTTGGTGTTGGGGTCCTGACCTTGACACAAGCCCAGTCCATGAACAGGGTGGGGAGGAGTTCATGGACCAAGAATTGGTTGCTTCAGCGTGACCAGTTCTGTCATATGCCTTTGCTCCATGAGATCTGTGAGAATAATCCTGATGATTTCAGGAACTTTCTCCGGATGACGGACCCTGTATTTCACCATTTGTTGGCTTTGCTGACCCCCTATGTCAGCAGGCAGGATACCTGCATGAGGCAAGCCATCACTCCGGAGCAGGGGCTCGTCGCCACCCTGTGGTACTTGGCGACGGGGAGAAGCCTGCAGGACTTGAAGTTCTCGACAGGCATCTCCCCCCAGGCTCTGGGTATCATTATCCGAGAGACCTGTTCTGCCATCATCCAGGTTCTGCAGAAGGAGTATATGAAGGTAATATTTCTATCCTTTAATATCACATTTTATTGTATTTAATGTTTGATAATATATTGTATTTCTTTCCTCATTCCCTAATTACCATGATTGTAATATGCTGTGAATGTCCCCTTTGTCCTCATGCATGCTTGATATTTTTTTAATTATTTTTTGCTCCTTCATACATATTTGCCTTCACTTACCTCCCCAGCATGCTCTCCTGGCCCTATATTCACCTCATGTAGTAACTTAACAATGTATTTTATCAGCTCCATAGTAGTGCTTTACCCCAAACACCCCTAAAATGTTTTGAAATGTGATTTGTGCTTTAAATTCAGGCAGAGTGCCAGAGGCTTTTTTTGGGGGGTCCCCAAATCATTTGGAACCCTCCCTCCCCCCAACTGCTAAGTCAGCTGATACCAATTCTCTATCTATCTTCAATCATCTATCTGCTGACTTTGCCAAACCCATACACACTATACCTAACTCTTTTGTGGTCAGATGTATGGATGAATTCCCCAAAGCATGTAGTGCAAGGGCCTGCCTGTATACTTTCAAATGGTACTGTTTAAAGTTTTGGTATCCTATTATTATCTTGATAGGTAATAGCAGAATGTCCAAATGTGCTAAAATGTGTACAGTGTGTATTTATATCTTTGTATTATGACACTTCTTACCTGTCCAGTGGGCTGTCAATAGTGTAACTAAGGAGGGGCTGTTCCAAGTAATACACATTATTTAGGCATTCATCTCTCAATGAAGTGGAGAGGGTTACCTGTCCAAGAGCCCCCCGCCCTATAATGTTAGAAATGGCCCATGAGAGGGGGGGAGGGGGAATATGATCGGTGTACCTTATACTTTGGTCTTTAAAAATTCCCATAAATAAATGTTATCTTGATGTTGGCCAAGAATGTTTGTGTCTAACCTGCTTTCCATGTTTATGTGCAAAAAGACTAATTTTTTTTTGTTTTACTCCACAGTTTCCTTCCATGCCACAGGAATGGCAGACTGTGGCCTCCCACTTTGCCCAGCGGTGGGACTTTCCTAGCTGCGGAGGGGCAATTGATGAGAAACACGTCCACATCATCCCACCACCCAACTCGGGGTCATACTATTATAAGGGGTTCAATAGTATTGTGATGTTGGCGGTGGTGTCGGCTACTTATGAATTTCTGTATGTGGACGTGGGGAAGAATGGCTGGATGTCCGATGGTGGAGTCATCACCCAGACAGAGTTCTACAGGTGTCTCCAGAATGGCAGCTTGGACTTGCCACCTCCAGAAGACAATGTGAAAGGACTCCTATTCGTCTTCGTTGTGGATGAAGCTTTTGCGCTGGGGGACCATCTTATGCGGCCATTCCCGATGAGGACCCTCACACCAGACCAGAGGGTTTTTCATTACCGGCTGGCCAGAGCCAAAGGAGTGGTGGAGAACACATTTGGAATCATGGCCAGCCGGTTCTGCCTATTTCTTACACCCATACATATGGCGGAGTACAAACTGAAGCACATTATCCTGGCGTGCTGTGTTCTACACAACTTTTTACGGCAACATTCTGCCAACTATGCTGGCTCAGTTGGGCCTGAGGCCGGAATTCAAAATGAACCAACCCTGACGGCGCTTGAAAGTGGCCGTCCTGGCTTGCCCCCCTGAGTGCCCGTGATGTCCGGCTAAGATACTTTGAATTCTTTGCGGGTAGGGGGGCTATCAATATGCCAGACAATGTGTAAAACCTTTTTCAAATAAAAAAACCAAAATAAGCAAATCTTTGGTGACATTTACTGCTTGTGTTTGTTTTAGCTGACCCTGACAGAAATGTGGTGAGTCCTGAAAATGGCGAGATTGTGTAACCTTACAAAGCACTGTTGGGTGTTATTTACTAAAGCCAAAGACACTTTGCACTACAAGTGCACTTGAAACTGCACTTGTAGTGCAAAGTGGATTTGCCCTTAGGAAATAACACCCATTGTCACAGAAAGCAGCAATTAGAGCACCCCAAATGTGTTGTAGCGTTGAGACAGTAATCCACACATTCTTGATTAACAATCTTTTTAATACCTGCACAATCACATGTGCATTTAGAAAAGGTTTTTAAAACAAACCAACATTTTTGGGTTCACATTAGAAAAAGTAGAAATGTCCATTTAAGATAAAACAGGCATGTTTAAAACCAACAAGAAAGACACAAATCTTGAACTTACAAAGTTCACATTTGGTAGAACTTGAAGGCAATATCAGACATGAGTATTTAGAAACTGTGTTTGATATTGCATTCAGATGGGGTGAAGTCACCCCCGGAAAAGCCAAATTTTGAAGATGCACACAAATAGCCAAATGTCAACATGTGCTAGCTGCCATCATGGGGGATCAAGGGACGTGTTTTGGGGGAGCAACCCCTTCCTCTCAGCTACTTTATTATTGAGGAAGGGGTTGCACCCCCAAAACGCGTCCATTGATCTCCCGTGATAGCAGATAGCACATGTTGACACACTGTGTGCATCTTCAAAATTTGGCTTTTCTCCAATTTGACAAAAAATGTTAAAAAATTGTAGCACACCATAAAACAAAGGAATTTGAAGTCTCCCCAAAACATCAATGATGTTCTCATTTTTTTGAAGAACATCATTGATGTTTTTCTTGATGTTTTCCAAGTCTCTATTACACCCCATGATCTCCCCGATCAGGATCTGTGCACTTTCCGAGGTGAAAGGATCTGGATCCGCAACATCACGATCACCTAAAAAGATAGAAACCAAAAAAAACATGTATTATAAATATGCCGGCATCCATCTCTTACCTGAGCCTGTGGTCGCAGACACTCACCTGTTGTGGTGCCAATTTCCACCATGTCTTCCTCCTCCTGCTGTTGGTCTTGGGTGGATTTCCCCTTCTTCCAGAGGTGGGGAGTCTCTGGTCTCCTCGGATGAGGGGTGTCCTCCGAGTCTTTTCTCCCCTATGTAAAAAAAAATGATATACTTAGCACACAGATATTTGAGGGAAGAACTATAAATATGAAACATTGCTTGGAAGTGGGGTACAATTGTCTGTTTTGGCAGAGTTCCAAGATATAGAATTTTTAGTGTCCTTTGTCAAGCTTCAATACTTTACCTGTTTTGTACAAGCTTCACAGATGGAGACACCCCTATAGTATACACTGGAGCACCTGTGTGGGCCCCCTAATAAAAGGGTGTTCTTTTGTCCCACACTAGAGCTCCAGCGTCCAGATGTGTAAACAGCTACTGAGTGTCCTCTCCTTACACAGAATCTAGTTTGCATTTCATTCTAGTAACAAACCCATCTACACAACCAAATTATTTTCAGACAAGTAGGCCCTAAAAAATGTGGGCAAATGCATATGGCCAAAATAATGGTGTTTTATAGGCCGAAAGAAAAATGTTTAAAATGAACGAATAATATGCCCATGAACATGAAAGTTGACATTTTAAACTGGATAACAGTTAAGAAAAGCACATGGAGCAGCACGAATGTAATAAACATAAAAAGAATAGGAACACAGCACAACTACTTACTTTTTTGCAGCACTCTCCGGATCTTTCTGTACTGCTCGTGCTCTCTTAATTTTAGGTCCGCCCACCGTTTCCTGAGCTGATCTTTCGATCGACGTACCCCAAAATTCTGGTGCAGACTTTTGACCACTTTCGCCATGATCTTGGCCTTTCTGACATTGGGGTTGGGGTAAGGTCCATACTTTCCATCATAGTCAGCCTTCTTCAGGATTTCGACCATCTCCAACATCTCCCCAAAGGACATATTTGATGCCTTAAATCGTCTCCTTCTGGATTGGGATGTTTCTGCTTCCGGGCTTTCCTCCTCCTCCTCCTCGTTGGTGTAAATATCAGACACCTGCTCTGACTCCGCCATGTGCTCTTCCCCCACTACGCCGAACGAGAAGGGGCGGGGAATAGACTAGAAAGAACGTCAGGGGCGGGCGGAGTTTCACGCATGCGCAGTGTCTATAAAGCCTAACATGCATGCGTAGTACGTACGATCTGTGAGCGGAGGAAGCAGTAACGGAGGCGCCGATCGTGATAACGAAGGTAAGATTTAACATTGGGCCTATACTGCTTCTAGATTGAGGCCTGTATTTGCACAAGTTTAGAAGACTTTAGGCTGACATTAGGGTTTGTCTTGTGTTGTGTCTTGCAGTGAAAATGGATATCTTGCAAGATAAGGAATTATGGCGATCTTCATTGATATGTTCAGGGAGCTGCCCTGTCTATGGGAGATAAACCACCCTGAATATAAGAACCAAACAAAGAGGAAGGCAGCGCTGGATAATTTGTTGGAATTTGTGAAGACGGTGATCCCCACGGCAGACATCACCTATTTGAAGATCCTAATTGGTGGCCTGAGGAGCATTTATCTAAGGGAGCACAAGAAGGTCCAGGATTCCCAGAGATCAGGAGCTGCAGATGACATTTATGTCCCCAGGCTGTGGTACTATGACAGACTGCATTTTCTGGCAGGTCAGACTGAACCCAGGCCAGCACTCTCCACTTTTCCTTCCACGCTTTCTTCCCCCCAGCTGAGGCTTCTGAAGCCCAACCTGGGCCTTCCAGGCAGCAACATGTGGAGGAGCCCAGCTTGAGCCAGGTATAGCATTCCTCTAAATATTTCTGGTTGTCCCATCAATGATGTTAACTAGATGTTAGTTTGGAGTACTAATTTATGATTGTGATTGATGATGCAAAAACTACAACCATGTCCCTTTTTCATACACAGGGAAGTCTCAGCCAGGAGGTGGCTGGGCCAAGCAGGCTGCCTGATATCCAGGTCCCTCCCTTCCACCTTCAAAGACAAAGTGGCAGGAAGAGGAGTAACCTGGAGGAGGCTGCCATAGGCCTCTTTTGGAAGGCTACAGAGGCCCTGAGAAGCCCCCACAGTGTGGAGGAGGACTTTGCTGGCCTAACTGCCTGCAAAATGCTGCAGATGGAGGAGGGCCAATGACTCCTGTGTGAGTCCTTAATTTTGGAAGCTCTCAATAAGGGGTTGAGGGGCCAAATAACATAGGCTACCCACATTTGTAACCTCACACATAGTCCTCCTCCTCCTCCAGGTCCTACTCTTCCTCTTCCTCCACCTCCTCCAGGTCCTACTACTCCTCCTCCTCCTCCTCCTCCAGGTCCTACTCCTCCTCCTGCCACATCTCCAACACCAGAGCCACAGCCGGGAAGGAAGCGTGGAAAGAAGACCAGAGAGTGATGACCCTGGGTCCAATCTGGTCTGGCAAAAGATGCAGCCTCTTGTAGTACCACAGCCTGGGGACACAAATGTCATCTGCTGCTTTCATGATCTCTGGGACTTCTGGACCAGACTGCACTCCCTTAGATATGGACTCCTCAGGCCACCAATTTTGCAGGAAAAGATTTGATGTCTGCCCTGAGGGTCCAAGGCTTCGCCAATTTCTGATGTTTCTCCAGTGTTGCCTCCCTCTTTGTTTGGTTCTGAGTCCTTAATAAAGGATTTTTTGTTTCAATTATACTCGCCTATGTGTGTTTTCTTTAAAAAAGGACAGTTTGTGAGGATTCAGGTACATTTCAAAAATACAATGTGAAATTAACAAGGAACACCAACACCAAGCAACCTTCTTGAGATTAAATAATACAAGATAATAATGGTGTTGAGTTAACGTGACACACACACGGTCGGAATGTCCGACTACACGCCCTGATCGCACATTTTCCGTCTGAAAATCTGACCGTGTGTATGGGGCATTACTCCCCCTAACTGCTAACTCAGCTGATACCAATCCTTTATCTATCCTGAATCCTCTATCTGCTGACTTTGCCAAACCCATACACACTATACCCACCTCTTTTATATTTATGGATGAATTCCCCAAAGCATGTAGTGCAAGGGCCTGCCTGAATGCTTTCAAATGGTAATGTTCAAAGTTGTTGTATCCTGTTATTATCTTGATAGGTAATAGGAGAATGTAAAAATATGCTAAAATGTGCACAGTGTGTATTTATCTCTTTGTAATATGACACTTCTTACCTGTCCATTGGGCTGCCAATAGTGTAAGTAAGGAGGGGCTGGCCAAAGTAACACACATTATTTATGCATTCATCTCTCAATGAAGTGGAGAGGGTTACCTGTCCAAAACATCTCCCCCCATAAAATTTCTTAAATGGCCCATGAGAGGGGGGGGAGGGGAATCTGATCGGTGGACCTTAGATCTTTGTCTTTAAATACTCCCTAAAATAAATGTTATACTGATGTTGGCCAAGAATGTTTGTGTCTAATCTGCTTTCCATGTTTATGTGCAAAATGATTCATTTTTTATTCTTGTTTGACTCCAGATTCCTTCCAACCCACAGGAATGGGTTGGAAGGAATTTTTTTTGGTAAAAAAAAAAAAAGTACATTCATTTACTAGCTTCAAAAAAATTTGGATATATGGTGCTACATTTAGCAATGGGATTTTAAGGGCCCTGCTCATAGGAGCTTGCAATGTAAAATTTGACAAAACCTTAGAATGGACACAGATTTAATTTCAGTGTATAATGGGCAACACATCACATTTTTATCTGCAAGATTATAGAAACATACTTAACAGTCATTCTTACAAAGCATTCCAACATAATATTACAAAAAAGACTTATTCAAAACACCCACCACCAGCCCACAATCCACACATACATACATTGGTGACAATGTTCTGCTGGAAGCTGCATTTCAGTGCACACTATTAAACAACAAGATCAAAAAGAGTAGGTCAGCAGATGCTTCCAAACGATGTTTGCATGATCAGACAGGAACAATACACGCACAACATTGACAGCATGCCCACATAAACCCACTTTTGATTGAAAAAATGCACAAGAATTTCATCAAATATCCCTAGTTGGGCATTTATCAATATGCACAATATCATTCCTTCTCCCCCACAAATCACAGCAAAAAGCTGACCTTCTCAGGCCAAACGAACCCCCCTACCGCAGGCCTTTATATAAGAGAGGTTGTATTGTTAGCACACTGACACACCCAATAGAAGTACACGCCCACTGGTATCTTTCAATTTGTCTTTTCATGTATGTCTAAAGTGATTGCACCTGATGGGCAGGAAGACATAATACTATTCGCAACTGTGTTAGCCCTTGGCTATGTGCATCAAATCTCCAACTACAAGACAAACATCAAAGTCCATTTGCATCCACATAAACAAAGCAACAGTTTTCTAAGCATATGTACCCGTGCAGTGTAAACCCTAACATTTTAAATGCAAGTCCCTGGGCATGATTAGTGCTAATAAACATTAACATCAGTCCCTGGCTGCAATGAGCTTCCAATATAAAGTCCAAAATTAACTTTCTTACATTAGAACCTATTTCAACAGGAGACAAATAAAGTGCAAGCATGTCTTTGGATTGTGGTGAGAAACCCACACAGGGAGAACATATAAACTCCAACACAAGGATTAGCATGATTGGGGAACTGAACCAACATCCCAGGTGTTACTAGACAGAACTGCTACCCACTTAGCCACCAGGCAGCCTCATACATGTTCTCTGCATCTCTGTGGTGTGGACCAGCCCTAAGTCCATAGCCATGGAGCGTGTCTATGGAAATGTTTGACCATTCTTCCAAGTGCATTTGTGAGGTCAGGCACTGATGTTGAACGAGAAGGCTTGACCTACAGTCTCCTCTCTAATTCATCCCCAATGTGTTCTGTTGTGTTGAGGTCAGGACTCTGTCCAGTCCAATCAAGTTCCGCCACCCCAAAATCACTCATCCATGTCTTTATGGACCTTGCTTTGTGCACTGGTCCAAATGATTTGGTGGAGGGGGATTATGATGTGGGGTTGTTTTTCAGGGGTTGGGCTTGGCCTCTTAGTTCCAGTTAAGGGAACTCTTAAGGCGTCAGCATACCAAGACATTTTGGACAATTTCATGCTCCCAACTTTGTGGGTACAGTTTTGGGAAAGCCCCTTCCTGTTCCAACATGACTGCACACCAGTGCACAAAGCAAGGTCCATAAAGACATGGATAAGCAAGTTTGGGGTGGAGAAACTTGACTGGCCTGCACAGAGTCCTGGCCTCAACCCAATAGAACACCCTTTGGCTGAATTAGAGTAGAGACTGCAAGCCAGGCCTTCTCATTCAACATCAGTGCCTGACCTCAAAAATGCACTTCTGGAAGAATGATCAAACATTTCCATAGACACATTAAACCTTGTGGACAGCCTTCCCAGAAGCTATTCTAGCTGCAAAGGGTGGGCCAAATCAAATTTTAACCCTACGGACTAAGACTGGGCTGCCATTAAAGTTAATGTGTGTGTAAAGGCAGGCGTCCCAATACTTTTGGCTAAATAGTGTATCTGGAAAAGACTTACAATGGTGGTGGAACCCTCCTACACATAAATACTACATTTAGATATAGCTATAGGACCTGGGAGATGAAACAACTTCTCTACATGAAGCAACATGGTTGGGATTTGAACCTAGACACTCAGGGATGCTAAGCAGAAGTGCTAACCTCTAAGCCACAGAGCTGCCACAAGTGAGAGCCTCCTATACATAACTACACATAACTACACATAAAAACACATAAATACTGCATTTCTTTGGACATACAGGTGATGGAATTACATTACTCAAGAGTTATTCTTCTTGATTTATTCTGTGATATTTGGTGTTTTTTTGTGGGTGAGAGTAGAATATTACCCTCAAATTTTTGGGAATTACATTTTGCTTTCTGATGTTGGTACACATATCACATCTTTTGGGCTCAAATTATGAATATTTGAAAATAATAAAAAGCACAAAAAATTGTGATTCATTTTAAATTTGCAACAGCAATGGTATTGTTTGTGGATCATAAAAACACCTGTGTGAGTTTGGGTAAAGATTGTTGTGAGATGGAGA
Source organism: Aquarana catesbeiana (assembly GCF_042186555.1). Classification (NCBI taxonomy): domain Eukaryota; kingdom Metazoa; phylum Chordata; class Amphibia; order Anura; family Ranidae; genus Aquarana; species Aquarana catesbeiana. The sequence continues at coordinate 203,624,726 of NC_133326.1, read as the reverse complement.
GTAACAAATGAAAGTGACAGAGAAAAATATATTTTACCAAAACATCAAAACATTCCACATTCTAGTATTCTTAAAAACAAAATATTTTAAGTAGAAGCAACAATGTTGCAAAGGAAAATTTATTTCAGAGAAAGATACATTTCATCTCAACATTAAAAGTTTTTTTTTTGTGAAAGTTGGAATTGTTCCATTAGAATCAATGGCTGAAACTTGATTTGGACTAGAATAGAGCAGATTTTCACTTCAAAAAATGCTCTCTAATTAGCTCTCATTTTGGTATTTACTATAGCTCCGGGTAAAAAAGACACTTGAGTTAAAATGAGAGCTATTTTCAGGTCTGAGCATGCTCAGTTGTGTTGGCACCTAGTTGTCCAAAACAGGGAATTTTTCACTTCTCAGACTTTTAAAGATATTTCAGCTTAGAAATCCTTTTTCACACAGTTTAAAAGCAGATTATCTTTAAATAATATACTGCACATTTCAGTACCATTTAGGCAATTATATCATGCTCTAAACATTATTTCCATGTGCACTACTCCAGGTTTTAGCAGAGTAAGGGTTTGGGCACTATTTGGGTTCAGGGAACTATAGTAAATTCGATTTTAGGAGTATTTTCTCACCAGTGCTATAGTGAATACTGCTTTAGCGCTAATTAGCGGCAATTAGCACCGCAGCTCTATAGTAAATGACCCCCACTGTGTGCATCTTCAAAATTTGGCTTTTCGAGAATATGTCAAAAAATGTGAAAAATATTTTCTGGAAAAAAAGCAGAAAAAATTAGGGATTTCGAGGGGTTTTAAACTCTCCCTAAAACATCAATGATGTTCTTCATTTTGTTTTGAACATCATTGATGTTTTTCTTGATGTTTTCCAAGCCTCTATTACACCCCATGATCTCCCCGATCAGGATCTGGGCACTTTCACTGGTGAAATGACCTTCATCCACAACATCACGATCACCTAAAAATATAGAAACAAAAACACACCATGTATTATAAATATGCAGGCATCCATCTCTTACCTGAGCCTGTGGTCGCAGACACTCACCTGTTGTGGTGACAATTTCCATCAATGTCTCCCTCCTCCTGCTCCTCCTGTTGGCTTTGTGGCATTTCCACTTCTTCATGAGGTGGGGGGTCTGTTGTCCCCTCTGATGAGTGGTGTCCACCGAGTCTTTTCTCCCCTATGTAAAAAAAATAGGTATACTTAGCACACAGATATTTGATGGCAGAAATAGGAATATGAAACATTGCTTGGAATTGGGGTACATTTGTCTATTTTGGCAGAGTTCCAAGATGAAGAAATATTTTGTCACTTTGTCAAGCTTGAATACTTACCTGTTTTCTGGTGTCCCACACTAGTGCTCCAGTGTCCAGATGTGTAAACAGCTGCTGAGTGTCCTCTCCTTACACAGAATCTAGTTTGCATTTCACTCTAATTACAAATCCATCTAGACAACAAAATTATTTTAAGAGAAGTAGGCCAGAAAAAATGTATTGAAATGCATCTGGACAAAACATGGTGTTTTATTGGCCGAACGAACAATGTTTCCTACGAACGAATAATGTGTCCATGAACATGAAAGTTGCCATTTTAAACTGTACAACAGTAAAGAAAAGCACATGGAGCAGCACAAACATTATAAAAATAATGAATAGGAACACAGGACAACTATTTACTTTTTTGCAGCACTCTCCTGATCCTTCTATACTGATCGTGCTCCCTTAATTTGAGGTCCGACCACCGCTTCCTCAGTTGATCCTTGGATTGACGTACCCCAAAATTATGGTGCAGACTCTTCACAACTTTTTCTATGATCTTGGCCTTTCTGACATTGGGGTTGGGGTAAGGTCCATACTTCCCGTCATAGTTGGCCCTCTTCAGGATGTCGACTATCTCCACCATCTCCACAAAGCACATATTTGATGCCTTAAATTGTCTCCTCCGGGATCGTGACGTTTCTGGCTCCGGGCTTTCCTTCTCCTCCTCCTCGTTGTTGCTGTAATTAGAACGCACCTGCTCTGTCTCCCTCTTCCCCACTGCGCCGAATGAGAAGGAGTGGGGAATAGACTAGAAAGAATGTCAGGGGCAGGCGGAGTTTCATGCATGCGCAATGAATATAAAGCGCAACACGCGTGCATAGTACGTACGATCTGTGAGCGGAGGAAGGAGTATCGGAAGCGCCGATCATGATAACGAAGGTAACATTTAAACTTGGGCCTATATTGCTTATAGATTGAGGCCTATATTGGGACAAGATTAGGAGACTTTAGCCTGACATTAGGGTTTGTCTTGTGTTGTGTCTTGCAGAGAAAATGGATGGCTTCAATGACCCCAACTTTCTCCCTCTGTTCATAGACAAGTACAGGGAGCTGCCCTGTCTGTGGAAGGTGAAACATCCACATTATAATCATAAACAAAAGAGGCAGGCAGCGCTGGAGAAACTGCTGGAGTTGGTGAAGCCAGTGGTCCCCACGGCAACCATCCCCTATTTAAAAGCCAAAATTGATGGCCTGAAGAGCACTTATCTTAGGGAGCGCAAGAAGGTCCAGGATTCCCAGAGATCCGGAGCTGTAGCAGATAACGTTTATGTCCCTAGGCTCTGGTACCATGAGAGACTGTGATTTCTGTCAGACCAGACTGAAGACAGTGAATCCCTCTCAACCCTTCCTTCCACTCTTCCTTCCACCCTGTCTTCCACCCCAGCTGAGGCTTCCGATGTCCAACCTGGGACTTCCAGCCAGGAAGAAGTGGAGGAGCCCAGCTTGATCCAGGTATAGCATTGTTCTACAGATTTCTAGTCAATAAATGAATCATGTTTACTAGATGTTATTATTGATCACTAATTGCTGATTTAATAAAGTGTTTTACATATCAATAGACAGTAGTGGGCAAAAATAATTGGGACAAGAATGAAAAATGCTGGGCTCAGAATGATAATCTGTTACATTTGTTAACATTCAGTTTGCAACAGTCATGAGATGAAAATTGTGTGTGATTGATGAAGAAAAAACTAAAACTATTTCCCTTTTTCATACACAGGAAGACCTCAGCCAGGAGGAGGCTGTGGAATGTGGCAGCCAGGAGGAGGCTGTGGAATGGGGCAGCCAGGAGGAGGCAGGTGTAAGTGGCAGCCAGGAGAAGGCCGGGCCCAGTAGGAGCCTCACAGAATCGCAGGTTCCTCCACCTTCCAAACAAAAGACCCAGGAAGGGGAGTAACGTGGAGGATTCATCATTCAGGCTGATTCAGGAGGCTTCTGCGTCCCTCAGAGCCACCCCCACTCATGATGAGGCTTTTGTCTCCATGGCTGCCACCAAACTGCAGAACATGCAGGAGGGCCAACGCCTCATGTGTGAGGAAATCATTTATAAAACATTAATAAGGGGTTGAGGGGTGAAATCACACCCAATACCCACCTGAGTGAGTTGCATCATCCTCCTCCTCCTCATGCCACAACTCCACCACCACAGACACAGCCTGGAAGGAAGCGTGGAAGGAAGCGTGGAAGAAAGACAAGAGAGTGAAGGCCCTGGGTTCAGTCTGGTCTGAAAAAAGATGCAGGCTCTTGTCCCCAGGCTATGACCACAGCCTGGGGACATGGATGTCATCTGCTGCTGTTCATGATCTCTTGGACTTCTGGACCAGATTGTACTCCCTTAGATATGGACTCCTCAGGCCACCGATTTTGCAGTAAAATATTTGATGTGTGTCCTGGGGGCCAAAGGCTTTGCCAATTTCTGCTCTTTCTCCAGCGTTGCCTCCCTCTTTATTTGGTTAGGACCCCTTAATAAATTTTTGTTTTGATTTATTATACTTGCCTATGTGTGTTTTCCTTCAAAAAGGACAGTTTGTTTGTGAGGAGGCAGGTACATTTCAAAAATACAATGTGAAATTAACAAGAGACACCAACACCAAGCAACCTCCTTGAGATTAAATAATACAAGATAATAATCATGTTGTGGTAACTTGACACACAAAACACACCCAAAACTATTCTGGACTAAAAAAAAAAAAAAAATTAAGAATAAAACACAAGATCAGGCTTTAAAAAAAAAAAAAAAAAAATTAATATAAAAACATCCAAAAAATAATATTTTTTCGGTAGATGTGACAAATAAAAATAGTATATTGATGAAATCACGATAAATAATAAAGAAAGAAGTTTGTGAGAAGTCTATGTGAATATGAGCAGCAAAACAATTTCATTCTTCTAGCATTATAAAGAAGAGCAGAGTGCGCTGCATTAAACAATTTAAAACTTTTTTTATAGTTTTTGTGTACAAATAAAGGAGAGGAATTTTTTTTTCCTATCATATAATGAGGCCACAATGATGTGAACTTGAAAAGGGACAGAGTTTGAACATCAAGTTGAAATAAGTCACTCAAAGGTAAGCACTGAAGTGGAAGGAAGGGAAAAGAAAAAAAAAGAAAAAAGAAAAGAATGAAACTAAAAAAGAAGGAAAAAAAGAAAAAAAAAACAATTTAACACATTGCAGCATAACGAAAGTGCTATATCCATTCCGAACGCTAATTTTACCAGACCAAGCAGTTCCGTCTCGGATTTTATTCTGAGAATGCCTGGCATTTTGTGCATCGGAATTGTCCACACACGGTTGGAATTGACGCGACCGGATTTTGTTGTCGGAAAATTTTATAGCCTGCTCTCAAACTTTGTGTGTCGGAAAATCCGATGGAAAAAGTCCAATGGAGCCCACACACGGTCGGAATTTCCGACAACAAGCTCCGATCGCACATTTTTCGTCGGAAAATCTAACCGTGTGTACAGGGCATAAGTCCATGCCCCACACTATATAAGGCTGCTTACATGGCGGCCGTGTGTAGTGTTGTTGCCGTGGACAGAGAGATAGCTTGATTTAGATTAAGCAGGTTATTCAGTTAGTGGCAGTGTATTTGATATATGTATCCAGTGTAGCCTATATCTACAGTGCATTCTGTGGTGTACTGTTTCTAATACACTTCAGGCAGTGTATTAATATGTATGTATATATATATATATATATATATATATATATATATATATATATATATATATATATATACAGTCTTGTGTATATATATGTATAGATATATATATATCTATATATATATAGATATATATATCTATATATATATATATCTATATATATATAGATATATATATCTATATATATATAGATATATATATACACACAGTTTTCTGTATATATATATATCTATATATATATATATAGATATATATATATATAGATATATATATACATCTATATATATATCTATATATCTATATATATAGATATATCTATATCTATCTATCTATCTATCTATCTATCTATCTATCTATCTATCTATCTATCTATCTATCTATCTATCTATCTATCTATCTATCTATCTATCTAATTATATATATATATATATATATATATATATATATATATATATATATATACTCTGCATCCACTGTAGCCTATATCTAGAGTGCATTCTGTGGTGTACTGTTTCTAACACACTTCAGTCGGTGTACGCAGTATACAATACAGTGCAGCCATAGTACTGCTAGCTTGGTCAAATTGCTAGCACTGCAACTGCTGCCTTTTCTGCTGGTAGACTCTGCCCCCTTTCTTGAATTTGTGTAATGTGCTGTACCGCTGTGGCAGGTTCCTAAACTGCATTTCTTTTCACGTAAGGCCATTTAGGCTCTCTACCGTCATGTGGAAGGCAATATTTTGGCCTCGTTGGACAGGGCGGTCAGCATCAAGGTTCATATTACCATTGACTCATGGTCCAGCAGGCATGGGTGGGGATGTTACCTTTCCTTCACGGTGCACTGGGAAATTCTGCTGGCAGCTGGGAAAGATGCAGGACAGGGTTTAGTGTTTGTTCCGCCACCATACCTCCAAAAATCTGGTGGTGATTCTGCCACAGTTCTCTGCTCAACCCCCTCTTCATCTTCTTCCTCTATGGCCTCTTCTGCAGAATTGTCCTCTGAACCAGCAGTGCTCTGTAAGCGTTCAAGGGGCTACACAAGCAGTCAGGCTAAAAGATACCATGCAATGCTTCAGTTGGTCTGCCTAGGGGGCAGGAGCCACACTGGCCCAGAGATTCTGTCAACTCTGCAGGGGCAGGCTCAGAGGTTGTTGATGCCATGGTAGCTTGAGCCAGGAATGGTTGTATGTGACAGTGGCCCAAACCTTCTCTTCACCCTCCGACAGGGACACTTGACCCATGTTCCATGTTTGGCACGCGTACTGAATTTGGTAGTGCAGCATTTTTTGACCAGGTACCCAGGCTTACAAGATCTCCTAAGACAGGCCAGAAAAGTCTGTGGTAATTTCCACTGGTCATACAATGTCAGTGCTTGGCTGGCTGACATTCAAAGGGAATGCAACCTGCCCACCAACCGCCTCATTTGTGACATGTGCAAGAGGTGGAACTCAACATTGGCAATGCTGCAGTGGCTGCACACACAGCAGAGGGCCATCAATGAGTACCTGTGTGAGTATGGCACCAGGACAGGGTCAAGAGAGCTTGGCTTCTTTTCACCACACCAGTGGCTACTGATCAAGGGTGCATGCACTGTCCTGTCACCATTTGAGGAGGCCACAAGGATGGTGAGCAGCGACAAAGCGTGCATGAGTGACACTGTCCCTCTAGTCTTCCTGCTGGAGCACACGCTTTGTGGAATCATGGACAGGGCACTTGAGGCAGTACAGCGGGAGGAAGAGGAGGACTTCCTTTCCTCTCAAGGCCCCCTTCATGCAGATAGCAGTCCTGCGGGGTCGCCAAACACACAGGAAGAAGAGGAGGAGGATTGTGTCAGCATGGATGTAGAGGATAACACACATCAATCTTCAAGGGAAGGTTGTACGTGGCTGAAAGGAGGTAGTTCCGGATAATGTCATCCTTAGTGACCCAGAGGACTCAGAATCAAATGCCTCTGCAAACTTACACTGCATGGCCTCCCTAATTCTGAAAAGCCTTTGAAAGGACCCTAGAATTTGTGGTATCAAGGAGAGGGATCATTACTGGCTGGCAACCCTTCTTGATCCACGTTACAAGGGTAAAGTTGCAGAACTCATCCTGCCTTTGCAGAGGTAGCAGAGGATGACACATCTTCGGAAGGCCTTAAAGAAAAGTTTGTGTAACGCATTTCCAGACCCTGGGAGGTTACCATTTCCTGGTGCTGGACAATGAGTTTCTGAGGCTTTGTTTGGTCAGAGGAAGATCGGTTGAGAAGGTGGCCAGCTGACTAGTGCCTTTAAACAATTTTTCAGTCCTCAGCACCAAGGTCTGATAGGTTCAAGCAACCATCGCTAGCATCTGCATTATATGGTGCAGGAATATCTAGGGGCAAGAGCAGACTTGGAGACCTTTCCAGAAGAGCATCCACTGGGTTACTGGGTCTTGAGGATGGACCACTGGCCAGAACTTGCTCAGTATGCAATCGAGCTACTGGCCTGTCCTACATCCAGTGTGCTTTCTGAATGCACATTCGGTGTTGCTGGAGGGTTTGTAAAGGAACAAAGAGTGTGCCTGTCCACAGACTCCGTTGATAGGCTTACATTTTTAAAAATAAATAAGTCCTGGATCAGCAGTTTTCAAGCCCCTCATGCTGATGTAAGTGTTTGGATTTGCTGTGGATCTGGGATCCCATGAAGATCCCATGCCTATGCCTATGCTGCCTATTCTATTCCTCCTGAATCTTGATGATGTTAGCTTCCAACAATATTTTTGTTTTAGGGTACTACCAACACTCAAGGCCCAATTGTTCTGCCTCTGTTTAACAGGGGCATATAATTACCATTTTTGAAATAATATTTAACAACAGGGCCCATTCCTGTGCCCAACAAGAATAACTGTGAGTGGTTACAGTGTTCTGGCACCACCAAAACTAAAGTCCCATTTTTTCTGTGCCTGTTTAACAGGGGCATATAATTACAATTTTTGAAATACTATTTAACAGCAGGACCTGTTCCTGAGCCCAACAAGAGTAACTATGAGGAGGAGTTACAGTGTTCTGGCACCACCAACACCGAAGGCTCAATTTTTCTGCAGAGTATAAAGTGCAGTCCGTATAGTATATAAACACCACAGTTTAAAGTATATAGTGCAGTCAGTGTAATATATATAATACAGAGCAGGGTATATAGTGCAGTGTACGGTACATAATATAGTGTACTGAAGTGGTTAAGGGGAACACTATGACAGAATTAAAAAAAACAGCATAGCATGGGCTCCCCCTAAAGCCCTTCGAGTTTGGTATGGATTTTAAGGGGAACTCCATGCCAAAATCCATACCAGACCCTTATCCGAGCAAGCAGCCATGGCAGGCCAGGAAAGGCCCCCCGAACCATACCAGGCCACTTGCCCTCAACATGGGGAGGGTGCTTTGGGATGTTGATGGGGACAAGGGCCTCATCCCCACGACTCTTAACAAGGGGCCCCCAGATCACGCTCCCCCATGTGAATGGGTATGAGGTACATTGTACCCCTTCCCATTCACCAAAAAAAAGTCAAATAGTAAAAATGACAGGAGACAGTTTTTGATAATTCCTTTATTAAAAAAAAAAAAAAAAAGTCCCGCGATGTCCATCTATCTTTAATCACGGTGCTGATGGACCCAAAAAATAGAAAAGAAAAACAAAGCTCAGTCTCGATGGGAGGTGTCCTGACGACTGCTGTCTCCGTTTACATCACCAGGTGGCCCCACCCTTGCCTATTGCCCATTCCCATGGGGGGCAAGATCTGGGGGCCCCCTTGTTAAAGGGGGCTTTCAGATTCCGATAAGCCCCCTGCCCACAGACCCCCACAACCACCAGGCAAGGGTTGTGGGGATGTGGGGTTGCGGGGATGAGGCCCTTGTCCCTATTAACATGGGGACAATGTGCTTTGGGAGGACCCCTTGTTGAGGGCAAGTGCCCTGGTATGGTTCAGTAGGGAGGCGCTCACTCATCCCCCCCTTTCCTAGCCTGCCATGGCTACTTGCTCGGATAAGGGTCTGGTATGAATTTTTGGGAGCCCCACACCATTTTTTTATTTTGGTGTGGGGTTCCCCTTAAAATGCATACAAGACCTGAAGGACCTGGTATGGATTTTGGGGGGGACCCCGACGCCATTTTTTTTTACATTTTGGCACGCCTTTTTTTGCATTGATTTTTCATCTATATTAGCTGACAATACATTATAGCCACAAGCAATTTTAAATGACATTTTTTCCTTTAGAAATGTCATTTTGCTGCGGCACAGTAAAGCACATGAGAAAGATGCGCCACTTTACAGGCAGATCTAGGGAACCTCTAGGCATGATATTTAACTACTTCAGCCCCGGAAGGATTTACCCCCTTCCTGACCAGCACTTTTTACAATTTGGCACTGCGTTGCTTTAACTGCTAATTGCGTGATCATGCAATACTGTACCCAAAAAATTTGCGTGCTTTTTTTCCCACAAATAGAGCTTTCTTTTGGTGGTATTTGATCACCTCTTGCGCTAAAAAAATGAACATTTTGAAAAAAAATGATATTTTCTACTTTTTGTTATAAAAAAATCCAATAAACTCAATTTTAGTCATACATTTAGGCCAAAATGTATTTGGCACGTCTTTGGTAAAAAAAATGTCAATAAGCGTATATTTATTGGTTTGTGCAAAAGTTATAGCGTCTACAAACTAGGGTATATTTTCTGGAATTTACACAGCTTTTAGTTTATGACTGCCTATGTCATTTCTTGAGGTGCTAAAATGGCAGGGCAGTACAAAACCCCCCATACATCACTGAGAGACCTCAAATCACTTTTAGAAGACCCAATTTTGGAAAGTAGACACCCCAAGGAAATTGCTGAGAGGCATGCTCAGGCATGCTGAGAGGCAATGCAAAATATTAAATTTTTTTGTCCCAAGTGATTGAATAATGATTAAAAAAAAAAAATTACAAAAAGTTGTCACTAAATTATATATTGCTCACACATGCCATGGTTATATGTAAATTGCACCTCAAAATACATTTAGTTGCTTCTCTTGAGTACGGAGATACCACATGTGTGGGACTTTTTGGGAGCCTAGCCTCGTACGGGGCCCCGTAACCCAAGCACTGCCTTCAGGATTTCTAAGGGTGTAAATTTTTGATTTCACTCCTCACTACCTATTACAGTTTTGAAGGCCATAAAATGCCAAGATGGCACAAACCCCCCAAATGACTCCATTTTGGAAAGTAGACACCCCAAGCTATTTGCTGAGAGGCATGTTGAGTTCATGGAATATTTTATATTTTGCCACAAGCTGCAGGAAAATGACAAACTTTTTTTTTTTGCACAAAGTTGTCACTAAATGATATATTGCTCAAGCAGGCCATGGGTATATGTGGAATTGCACCCCAAAATACATTCTGCTGATTATCCTGAGTACGGGGATACCACATGTGTGGGACTTTTTGGGAGCCTAGCCGCGTACAGGGCCCCAAAAACCAAGCACAGCCTTCAGGATTTCTAAGGGCGTAAATTTTTAATTTCACTCCTCACTACCTATCAAAGTTTTGAAGGCTATAAAATTCTTAGATGGCACAAACCCCCCCAAATGACCCCATTTTGGAAAGTAGATGCCCCAAGCTATTTGCTGAGAGGCATGTTGAGTCCATGGAATATTTTATATTTTGACACAAGTTGTGGGAAAATTACAAACTTTTTTTTCTTTTTTTTGCACAAAGTTGTCACTAAATTATATATTGCTCAAAGATGCCATGGGCATATGTGGAATTACACCCCAAAATACATTCTGCTGCTTCTCCTGAGCACAGAGATACCACATGTGTGGGACTTTTTGGGAGCCTAGCCACATACGGGACCCTGAAAACCAAGCACCACCTTCAGGATTTCTAAGGGCATACATTTTTGATTTCACTCCTCACTACCTATCGCAGTTTTGAAGGCCATAAAATGCCAAGATAGCACAAACCCCCCCAAATGATCCCATTTTGGAAAGTAGATGCCCCAAGCTATTTGCTGAGAGGCATGTTGAGTTCATGGAATATTTTATATTTTGCCACAAGCTGCAGGAAAATGACAACATTTTTTTTGCACAAAGTTGTCACTAAATGATATATTGCTCAAACAGGCCATGGGTATATGTGGAATTGCACCCCAAAATACATTCTGCTGATTCTCCTGAGTACGGGGACACCACATGTGTGGGACTTTTTGGGAGCCTAGCCGCGTACAGGGCCCCGAAAACCAAGCACGGCCTTCAGGATTTCTAAGGGCGTAAATTTTTAATTTCACTTCTCACTACCTATCACAGTTTCGAAGGCCATAAAATGCCAAGATAGCACAAAATCTCCCCCAAATGACCCCATTTTGCAAAGTAGACACCCCAAGTTATTTTCTGAGAGGCATGGTGAGCATTTTGAAGCTCTCATTTGTTTTCAAAAATGAAGAAAGATAAGAAAAATGTATTTTTTTTCTTTTTTCAATCTTCAAAACTTTGTGACAAAAAGTGAGGTCTGCAAAATACTCACTATACCTCTCAGCAAATAGCTTGGGGTGTCTACTTTCCAAAATGGGTTATTTGGGGGGGGTTGTGCCACCTGGGCATTCCATGGCCTCTGAAACTGTGATAGGCAGTGAAGAGTGAAATCAAAAATTTACACCCTTAGAAAGCCTGAAGGCGGTGCTTGGTTTTCGGGGTCCCGTACGGGGCTAGGCTACCAAAAATTCTCACACATGTGGTATCCCCGTACTCAGGAGAAGCATCAGAATTTATTGTGGGGTGCAATTTCACTTATTCCCATGGCATGTGAGAGCAATATATCATTTAGTGACAACTTTGTGCAAAGAAAAAAAAATTGTCTTTAGCCGCAACTTGTGTCACAATATAAAATATTCCATGGACTCGGAATGCCTCTCAGCAAATAGCTTGGGGTGTCTACTTTCCAAAATGGTGTAATTTGGGGGGGTTTTGAACTGTCCTGGCATTTTATGCACAACATTTAGAAGCTTATATCACACATCACCCACTCTTCTAACCACTTGAAGACAAAGCCCTTTCTGACACTTTTTGTTTACATGAAAAAATTATTTTTTTTGCAAGAAAATTACTTTGAACCCCCAAACATTATATATTTTTTAACCACTTCAGCCCCGGAAGGATTTACCCCCTTCCTGACCAGAGCACTTTTTACAAATTGGCACTGCGTCGCTTTAACTGCTAATTGCGCGGTCATGCAATGCTGTAACCAAACGAAATTTGCGTCCTTTTCTTCCCACAAATAGAGCTTTCTTTTGATGGTATTTGATCACCTCTGCCGTTTTTATTTTTTGCGCTATACACGGAAAAAGACCGAAAATTTTGAAAAAAAATGATATTTTCTACTTTTTGTTCTAAAAAAATCCAATAAACTCAATTTTAGTCATACATTTAGGCCAAAATGTATTTGGCCACATGTCTTTGGTAAAAAAAATGTCAATAAGTGTATATTTATTGGTTTGCGCAAAAGTTATAGCGCCTACAATCTAGGGTACATTTTCTGGAATTTACACAGCCTTTAATTTATGACTGCCTATGTCGTTTCTTGAGGTGCTAAAATGGCAGGGCAGTACAAAACCCCCACAAATGACCCCATTTTGGAAAGTAGACACCCCAAGGAAATTGCTGATAGGCATGTTGAGCCCATTGAATATTCATTTTTTTTGTCCCAAGTGATTGAATAATGACAAAAAAAAAAAAAAAAAATTACAAAAAGTTGTCACTAAATGATATATTGCTCACACAGGCCATGGGCATATGTGGAATTGCACCCCAAAATACATTTAGCTGCTTCTCCTGAGTATGGGGATACCACATGTGTGGGACTTTTTGGGAGCCTAGCCGCATACGGGGCCCCGAAAACCAATCACCGCCTTCAGGATTTCTAAGGGCGTACATTTTTGATTTTACTCCTCACTACCTATCACAGTTTTGAAGGCCATAAAATGCCCAGATGGCACAAACCCCCCCCAAATGACCCCATTTTGGAAAGTAGACACCCCAAGCTATTTGCTGAGAGGCATGTTGAGTCCATGGAATATTTTATATTTTGACACAAGTTGCGGGAAAGTGACAATTTATTTATTTTTTTTTTTTTTTTTGCACAAAGTTGTCACTAAATGATATATTGCTCACACAGGTCATGGGCATATGTGGAATTGCACCCCAAAATACATTCTGCTGCTTCTCCTGAGTATGGGGATACCACATGTGTGGGACTTTTTAGGAGCCTAGCCGCGTACGGGACCCCGAAAACCAATCACCGCCTTCAGGATTTCTAAGGGTGTACATTTTTGATTTCACTCTTCACTGCCTATCACAGTTTCGGAGGTCATGGAATGCCCAGGTGGCACAAACCCCCCCCAAATGACCCCATTTTGGAAAGTAGACACCCCAAGCTATTTGCTGAGAGGCATGGTGAGTATTTTGCAGCTCTCATTTGTTTTTGAAAATGAAGAAAGACAAAAAAAAAAATTTTTTTTTTCTTTTTTTAATTTTCAAAACTTTGTGACAAAAAGTGAGGTCTGCAAAATACTCACTATACCGCTCAGCAAATAGCTTTGGGTGTCTACTTTCCAAAATGGGGTCATTTGGGGGGGGTTTGTGCCACCTGGGCATTCCATGGCCTCCGAGACTGTGATAGGCAGTGAAGAGTGAAATCAAAAATTTACGCCCTTAGAAAGCCTGAAGGCGGTGCTTGGTTTTCGGGGTCCCATACGCGGCTAGGCTCCCAAAAAGTCTCACACATGTGGTATCCCCGTACTCAGGAGAAGCAGCAGAATGTATTTTGGGGTGTAATTTCACATATTCCCATGGCATGTTTGAGCAATATATAATTTAGTGACAACTTTGTGCAAAAAAAAAAAAAAAATTTGTCTCTTTCCCGCAACTTGTGTCACAATATAAAATATTCCATAGACTCGACATGCCTCTCAGCAAATAGCTTGGGGTGTCTACTTTCCAAAATGGGGTCATTTGGGGGGGGTTTGAACTGTCCTGGCATTTTATGCACAACATTTAGAAGCTTATGTCACACATCACCCACTCTTCTAACCACTTGAAGACAATGCCCTTTCTGACACTTTTTGATTACATGAAAAAATTATTTTTTTTTGCAAGAAAATTACTTTGAACCCCCACACATTATATATTTTTTTAAAGCAAATGCCCTACAGATTAAAATGGTGGGTGTTTAATTTTTTTTTTTCACACAGTATTTGCGCAGCGATTTTTCAAACGCATTTTTTGGGGAAAAAACACACTTTTTTACATTTTAATGCACTAAAACACACTATATTGCCCAAATGTTTGATGAAATAAAAAAGATGATCTTAGGCCGAGTACATGGATACCAAACATGACATGCTTTACAATTGCGCACAAACGTGCAGTGGCAACAAAATAAATACATTTTTAAAAGCCTTTAAAAGCCTTTACAGGTTACCACTTTAGATTTACAGAGGAGGTCTACTGCTAAAATTACTGCCCTCGATCTAACCGTCGCGGTGATACCTCACATGCATGGTGCAATTGCTGTTTACATTTGACGCCAGACCGACGCTTGCGTTCGCCTTAGCGCGAGAGCAGGGGGGACAGGGGTGCTTTTTTTTTTTTTTTTTTTTTTTTTTTTTCTTTATTATTTTTTTGCTTTTTTATCTTATTTTAAAACTGTTCCTTTCATTTTTTTTTTTTTTAATCATTTTTACTGTTATCTCAGGGAATGTAAATATCCCCTATGATAGCAATAGGTAGTGACAGGTACTCTTTTTTGAAAAAATTGGGGTCTATTAGACCCTAGATTTCTCCTCTGCCCTCAAAGCATCTGACCACACCAAGATCGGTGTGATAAAATGCTTCCCCAATTTCCCAATGGCGCTATTTACATCCGGCGAAATCTAAGTCATAAAATGCTCGTAGCTTTCGGTTTCTTAGGCCATAGAGATGTTTGGAGCCACTCTGGTCTCTGATCAGCTCTATGGTCAGCTGGCTGAATCACCGGCTGCATTCTCAGGTTCCCTGTTGAGACAGGAGAGCCAGAGAAAAACACGGAAGACGATGGGGGGGGGGCATTCTCTCCCACTGCTTGTAAAAGCAGTCTAGAGGCTAATTAGCCGCTAGGATTGCTTTTACATGAAAGCCAACCGCTGGCTGAAAAGAATGACACCAAGATGATACCTAAACCTGCAAGCATCATTTTGGTATAACCACTCAAAGTCGTGAATGCTGTACCTGAAGACAAAAATATGGCTAACAATAAAGCACAGTAAATGGTAAAGTATAAAAAATTGCATACCTGAAAAGCAAACATGATAAAACATAATAACAATAAAACATTGCAGAATAGAATACAGTAAAAAAGAGCAGAACAATAGAGAGAATAGAGAGAGAGAGAATAGAGAGAGAACAATAAAACTACAACTATTACTTTTTATTTTATATTTTTGTTTGTGTTTTTTTTTTTTTTTTTTTTACACTTTTTTTGTAACTGTAACTTTTATAACTGTAACCGGTTCCAGGTTCGGGTCTCTCAAAATGCGATGGCATCTTGGGAGACCCTGTGAAAGTGTGTCCTAGTCTGTGCAATGCTGTACCCTACGCTAATACTCAGCTAGTGAATGGTAGCATTCAAAACATTCACCAATGCAAAGACCAGGATTGTCAGGACAGGAGGGACAATAATAGCGGGTGTCACGCCTATATCCGCGCTTACTGCAGACACGACATCTTTTTTGGGGGAGTTCGTTGGGTAGGGGTACTAGGGGGAGGACATAAAGAAAATGCCTCTCATGCAGCCGACTGCATTTGGTTGGGGATGTGAATGGGGGAAGTACGGGCGCTGCAGAAGCGGTGGGTTCCCAATTAGGATTGGCGAATGCAGCAGGAAGGGCATTATGGGCACGACGGGCCTGTGTTTGTCTTCTTTGTGGCAGCGGGACACTACTTGTGCTTGCCACCTCACCAGCTTGAACTGCACTTATGGGACTCGCCACGTCACCAAGTGTTACTGCAGTGCTGGTTTGACTATGACCGGGGTGTACTAGGCCGCTGGCGCTTGCCAGTTCACCAAAACGCTACCAAAAAAACTGTTAACGATCGCAGGGATCAGGCCTGACTCTGCGAACGCTGCAGTTATGCGTTTAGTGTTTTGTAAGTGACAGTGATCGATCGATACTGCACTTGGGTGGGCTGGGCTGGGCCGGGCGGAGGGGCAAAACGCAGGTGCTAGCAGGTATCTGGGCTGATCCCACTAACACTGCGTTTTTGGGAACCCTAAACTGCTGGGGATGCCAGTATAGATCTGATCGGATCAGATCAGATATTGATCAGTTCAGATACTATACCACTAAGGGAGGTGTACGGTGCGTGCGTGGGTGTTAGCGCTACTGGCACTAACCTGACGCTGCCTGGGGCTGGTGCTTGCCAGTTCACCAAAACGCTACCAAAAAAACTGTTAGCGATCGCAGGGATCAGGCCTGACTCTGCGAACGCTGCAGTTATGCGCTTAGTGTTTTGTAAGTGACAGTGATCGATCGATACTGCACTTGGGTGGGCTGGGCTGGGCCGGGCGGAGGGGCAAAACGCAGGTGCTAGCAGGTATCTGGGCTGATCCCGCTAACACTGCGTTTTTGGGAATCCTAAACTGTTGGGGACGCTAGTATAGATCTGATCGGATCAGATATTGATGCGTTCAGATACTATACCACTAAGGGAGGTGTACGGTGCGTGCGTGGGTGTTAGCGCTACTGGCACTAACCTGACGCTGCCTGGGGCTGGTGCTTGCCATTTCACCAAAACGCTACCAAAAAAACTGTTAGCGATCACAGGGATCAGGCCTGACTCTGCGAACGCTGCAGTTATGCGTTTAGTGTTTTGTAAGTGACCGTGATCGATCGATACTGCACTTGGGTGGGCTGGGCCGAGCCGGGCGGAGGGGCAAAACGCAGGTGCTAGCAGGTATCTGGGCTGATCCCGCTAACACTGTGTTTTTGGGAACCCTAAACTGCTGGGGACGCTAGTATAGATCTGATCAGATCAGATATTGATGCGATCAGATACTATACCACTAAGGGAGGCGTATGCTGCGTGCGTGGGTGTTAGCGTTACTGGCGCTAATCTGACGCTGCCTGGGGCGACGCATATCACCGCCGGGCGATCAGGGGGCTAAATCTTTATTCGGCGGGTGCCCTGACACTATAAAAAATAAACAAACTAACCAGCGTCACCCGTAACGGTTATACAGTGATCAGTGGTGAAAGGGTTAACTAGGGGGCAATCAAGGGGTTAAAACATTTATTAGGTAGTATATGGGGGTCCCTGTCGCTATAAAACGCTGACGGCGAACCTAAATATTTACCTCACTAACTAGCGTCACCAGCGACACTAATACAGCGATCAGAAAAATGATCGCTTAGCGACACTGGTGACAGGGGGTGATCAAGGGGTTAAAACTTTATTAGGGGGGGTTAGGGGGGTACCCTAGACCTAAAGGGGGGTAATACTAACTGTCCTAACACTGTAAATGTCACAAACTGACACCAATACAGTAATCAGAAAAAAAAAAAAAAAAAAAAAACCTGCTGGTGTCAGTTTGTGACAGGGGGGGGGTGATTGGGGGGGGATCGGGGGGCGATCGGGGGGGGGATCGGGGTGTTTTGTGTGCCTGGCATGTTCTACTGTGTGTGTGTGTGTTGTGCACTCACATTGCAGTCTTCTCTCCTCGGCCCGGAACGGAAAATACCGAGCCGAGGAGAGATGACATCATTTCCTCTGCCTCTGTGTACAATACAGAGGCAGGGAAATGATCCCATTGGCTGAGAGCGATCGCGAGGGGGGGGCCACGAATGGATGGCCTCCCCCTCACCTCCGATCGCCGGGGGAGATTTGCCGACCGCCGCTGGCACCGGGGGGGGGTCCGATCGGACCCCCCACCCGCGGGCAGGCAAGGACGTACATGTAAGTCCTTTTGCCTGCCCGTGCCATTCTGCCGACGTATATAGTCGTGCGGCGGTCGGCAAGTGGTTAAAGCAAATGCCCTACAGATTAAAATGGTGGGTGTTTCATTTTTTTTACACAGTATTTGCACAGCGATTTGTCAAACGCATTTTTTGGGGGAAAAAACACACTTTTTAAAATTTTAATACACTAAAACACACTATATTGCCCAAATGTTTGATGAAATAAAAAAGATGATCTTAGGCCGAGTACATGGATACCAAACACGACATGCTTTAAAATTGCGCACAAACGTGCAGTGGTGACAAACTAAATACATTTTTAAAAGCCTTTAAAAGCCTTTACAGGTTACCACTTTAGATTTACAGAGGAGGTCTACTGCTAAAATTATTGCCCTCGATCGGACCTTCGCGGTGATACCTCACATGCATGGTGCAATTGCTGTTTACATTTGATGCCAGACCGACGCTTGGGTTCACCTTTACGCGAGAGCAGGGGGGGGCAGGGGTGCTTTTTTTTTTCCTTTTTTTTTTGCTTTTTTATCTTATTTTTAAACCGTTCCTTTAATTTTTTTTAATCATTTTTATTGTTATCTCAGGGAATGTAAATATCCCCTATGATAGCAATAGGTAGTGACAGGTACTCTTTTTTGAAAAAATTGGGGTCTATTAGACCCTAGATCTCTCCTCTGCCCTCAAAGCATTTGACCACACCAAGATCGGTGTGATAAAATGCTTTCCCAATTTCCCAATGGCGCAGGGCGCATGCGCGGACTCCTCCAAGATGGCCGCTTGAGCCCGGAGCTCCGCACTGCCCTGACCACCCGGCGCACATAGCGGGGGAACCGGGACCCCGAGGGCCACGACACCCACCTCAAGGCTGACAGGAAGTGCTGGGGAACAACCTTATGCCGGCCGGATCGTCCAGGAAGGACCTGGAACCTCTATTCAGAGCATCGGCGGAGCGGGCCGAATCCAAGATGGCGGGCGCCATGCTGCACGGCGCACAGACAGCTGCAGAGAGCCCAGGAGAAAAACTTTCATATGCCGCAGTGACCCGCTCCCTCCCCTCTGGGACCCCAGTGAGTACTCCTCAACATCTGACTCAGAGCACCTTGCAGAACATCCCTTGACACCCCCCTCGCAGCGTCCCTCCCCTCACATTACAACAGGGCCTGAAATGGCGCTCACTCAAGCCCACTCTATCCTCACAGCCCCTGACCTCTTCTCCCAGTTATCAGCTTTGCTGGATAGAGGTCTGGCCCAAACTGCAGCCAAAATAACGGGCGACATTAGAGAGGACTTCCAGGCCCTGGGCTCCAGGATGGAGGCGATTGAAGATAAACTTGACCAGACCATCTCTAGAACCAGGCAGAACTCCAACCACATACAGGTCCTACAAGACCAACTGGACATTGCTCTCTCACGCATTGATGACCTTGAAAACAGGTCCAGAAGGGAAAACTTTAGACTTAGAGGTCTCCCAGAATCTATTACCGACTCCACGATGGCGGTCCAAGACTTCATTAAACAACTTATCCCTGATATTCCTCCACATAAGTTGGAAATTGACCGCGCTCACAGGACATTAGGACCGCCGAGGAAAGATGGCCTCCCCAGAGATATTGTGGTCAAGCCACACTACTTCTCGGTTAAAGAAGAGGTGATGAAAAAGTGCAGATACCAACAGCCCCTCACGTGCAGAGGCCACGCCGTACAAGTCTTTGCAGACATTTCACCTAACACAATACAAAAAAGGAGGGCGTTGAAGCCCCTACTCTCGGTGTTGGCGCAAAACGAAATCAAATATAAATGGGCCTTCCCATTTGCACTCAAGTTTGATCACAGAGGCAAAACCTACTCTTTCCGCAGCCTCCAAGAAGGAGAACGGATCCTGTTAGACCTCCGTCTCATCTCGCAAGAGTCAGCAATGGACTTCAACAATTCTGCGGCGGGGTCATACAAACGCCCATCCCCTGCAAGCCCCTTGCAACCCCTGTGGGAAAAACCTAAATACAAGCGCCCCAAGGAAGCCAAACCTCCATGAGTCCTCGAGTCAAGAAGATGTTTGATGGACTATCCCTGATCTCTTTTTCCCTTTGTAGACTCCCACACGAACTCGATTGACTTTTCCTTTTTTTTTCTTTTTTATTGCTGGTTTGGTCTTCCCTTTGGCCATCCCAGCATTAGATGGTCTGTGCTAGAGACTTTCTTTATTTTTAGCCGGGGGGGGGGGAGGGAGGAGGGGACGTTATGTGCCCTTTTTCTCCCCCCCCCCTCAGCCCTCTATATCTTCTCCTAATAAGAAAACCACACTCAAATATTTCTGTCCCAGGGTGGTCCCTTGGGGGTAATCCTATTGGGACTTACCTGGAGCTAGGTATTTTAATGACAACCAACACGATCCTTAACACTACTTTATGACTCAGGTCTCCAAGGCACAGGGTAACAGAGTGTGAACTCATGACTCTTCCTTAAGTTGTGCCTTGGACACAAAAATGAGTTTCATTTTGCATGGGCTATAGCCCAGGGAGCCCTCCTCATCCACCCGGAAATGTGTCCTGGGTGGGAGGGGAGGAAGGTGGGGAAAAAAGGGTGGGCGGGGTCCCCTTCGGTTCCCCAGGTCGGACTAGATCCGATCAGCAGTTTTATTGTTCAGTATTTAACTAAGGTGCGCCGAGGTCGCGGCAGTTACGCTGCACCTCCATTAATCCCAAGGACCAGGTGATACTGGTCTCCTGGGTTAGGAATCCACCCTGTCAGGAGGGTCTGGACATTTACTCCACTGTGAAGAGCGGTGTGCTCTGTTGCCATCACTGTTCACACAAGTCCCGAGAGGACTTGACCTTCCCCTCTTCCCCTCTTCCTATGATCTCTTCTCTACTATCTTCTCTAACAATCTATTTTCTTGTAGTTGGCTGTCTGCTGGGTTATACCCACTCCCCCAGTAAGAAGCGAAAGGATGTCTTAATGGTCCCAACTTCGGTCCCCACTCTCCAACTGGAACAGGTAAGCGCCGAGGGATGGGGGATAGGTTCCCTACTTCTGCTTCATGGCTGTCACTGACAATCTGACCTCCCTATTAAGGGTGGCCACACACAATACCCAAGGGCTGAACTCTCCTTCTAAACGAAGGAAAGTACTTGATTTTATGAAATCTCGCAAGATTGATCTTCTATTTCTCCAAGAAACCCACTTCCCGATCCGGTACAAACCTAACTTTATCCACTCTCAGTTTCCATTGTTTTATCTAGCTAATGCGGAAGATAAGACCAGAGGGGTTGCTATCCTTATATCTAAAAACTGCAGATTCACGCTACATAAGGTTCAACGAGATCCAGAGGGTAGGTACATCCTAGTTAAGGGTTCCGTAGAGGGCAGACTATATTCCCTAGTATCTTACTACGCCCCTAACACAGGACAGCAAACATTTTTTAGCTCAATGTTTAAGACACTCGGACCAATGCTTGAAGGCTCTGTAATTTTTGGGGGAGACTCCAGTGTGGCCTTCGACCAGGGACTAGACAAATCTAAACCCCCAGCCGCCCAAAACATCCGTCCAACTAAAACTAGCTCGAAAATAGCTAAACTGTTTTATTCACAAGGACTCACTGACATTTGGAGGGAATTAAACCCCACTAAAAAAGATTACACTCATTTCTCCCATGCCCACCAATCCTATGCTCGTATAGACCATCTGCTAGTCTCGAATGACTTGATCCCGGCAGCCCAAAGATCACAAATTACTGACACGGTCTGGTCGGATCACTCCTTGTTAAGTGTTCTGTTAAATAACCAAACCCCACACCACAAATACAACCTTTGGAGACTAAAAGAAAACATCCTTTCTGACCCCGCCTGGAAAGTAGAAATTGAAAAGGCCATCACGGAATATTTTAATCAAAATGACACGGCAGACGTCTCCGCGGAAACCTTATGGGCAGCTCATAAGGCCACAATAAGAGGGAAATTAATACAAATATCAGCCAAAATTAAGAAAGAACACGGGATAGACATAGTCAACCTAGAAAAGAAATTCCAAAAATTATGTGCGGAGCACAAGAGAGACCCTGCTTTAGTACCCGTATCCCAATTGGATGCAGCACGTCTAGAATTAAACTTAGCTCTTACAGCTAAAGCGAACAAAAGCCTATCATGGCTAGGAGCAAAATATTACTATCAGAAGGATAGGGCTGGGTCTCTCTTGGCGGCCCGTCTCTCCCCGCGCCCTCGCTCATATACCTTCCCCAAAATTAAAATAGCGGGCCAACCCCACACAACAAACCCATTGAAGGTCATGAAAGCCTTCCATGGATTTTATGCAGATCTATATAGCGAACATAAGGCAAGCAATCCCCAAACACTGATGAAATTTCTGAATAATCTCCCGATTCCTACCCTTTCGGCTGAGCACAGAGATAGACTCGAAGCTCCAGTTTCCGCCGCAGAAGTGATAGCGGTTATTAAAAATCTTAAGAGGCGGTCAGCTCCGGGCCCAGACGGCTTCTCCGTACCATACTATAAAACTTATGCAAATACCATAGCGCCTTATCTTGCTAGATTCATTAACTTCAAAACCAAGGGAGAACCTCTGGACCCACAAATGAACGCTGCTTTCATAACCGTAATACCGAAACCAGACAAAGACCAGGGTGAAGTATCCAACTATAAACCCATATCCCTGATCAATAACGATCTAAAAATTATGACTAAAATTATGGCAGACCGTTTGGCCTCCTTTATTGGTTCCTACATCCATAAGGACCAAGTGGGGTTTATCCCGGGAAGGCAAGGTCCTGACCAAATCAGAAGAACGGTGGATGTAGTCTCCCTCCTACAATCGGGCTGGGATGGTAGTGGGGCACAAAAGGGAATGTTGCTATCTCTAGATCTACAAAAAGCGTTCGACTCTGTGTCCTGGTCTTACCTATTCTCAATCATACAACAATGGGGTTTTGGCCCACGGTTCACAGGGTTACTACACTCCCTATACTCGAGCCCGGAAGCTAGAATCAAACTACAAGGACAACTCTCTGATCCTATTAAAATAGCTAGAGGAACCCGCCAAGGTTGCCCGCTCTCGCCACTGATTTTTGCGATAGCGATTGAATCATTGGCAATTGCTATACGCACTAATCCAGACATAGCGGGGGTGCACTGTGGGCCAAAAACACATAAATGCGGGCTATTTGCTGATGACCTCATTCTTTACATAACGTCACCAGTAACCTCCCTCCCAGTGCTATGTAAGCTCCTAGAAGACTTTGCACAGATCTCTGGATTATGTGTTAACTACTCCAAGTCTCAGGCACTTAATGTGTCCCTCCCGTCAGCTTTGGTGTCTCGGTTGCAGGAGGCGTTCTGCTTTTCTTGGCGCGAATCCAGCATTCGATACCTTGGAATCAATCTTACCCCCAAATTTGAACAGCTATACCAAGCAAATTACCCCCCCATTTACAAAAAATTAGAATCCGATCTCAAACACTAGTCCCCACACCACATTTCCTGGCTCTGTAAAATAAACTCTGTAAAAATGACTCTGCTACGGCATTTCCTATATATTTTCAGAGCGCTCCCAATCGCTATACGGAAGGATCACCTCTCAGCATTCCAAAACAAGGTAGTAAAATTCATTTGTGGATCGAAGGGACATAGGCTCCCGAGAAACACCGTATTCGGGCCAAGAAAAAAGGGAGGACTGGGACTTCCAAATCTTTTTTGGTACTATCAGGCGGCTAGACTAGCACAGATATCAACAGTTTATGCCAAAACTGCCAGACCTGATTGGGTAGAAATGGAAAGACAGGCAATACCAACATTTACAATTGACTTCCTCCTCTGGTGCCCACCAAAAGCTAGGCCCCCGGTCATGTCTCCTGCCTTATCACAATCTCTGACGATATGGGACACTCTCAGAAAGAACCCTTCCTTGGTATCTCACAGCAAACCTCTATCGCACATTTTCCGTAACCCCGCGTTTCCCCCGGGTATGGACATAAAAGCCTTTCAGTGGTGGCTGGATAGGGGTATGTACCGGATCGGGAACTATTTTACCGCAGCGGGGCCGTTTTCCCTCAACCACTGCGTCAAACATCTGAGTCTCCCCAATTCGGAGAGGTTCAGGTTCTATCAAATTTCACACTTTCTCCAATCAATCTGGGTTGAGAAACCCGAACCGCCGCAGTTCACCCCATACGAAATATGGTGTGGGGGACTCCTGGAGCAGAGGGGAGGAATATCCTTAATCTACTCTTCGCTTGCTGCTACAGATAAGAAAGCAACGTTCATGTTGGCATGGGAGAGGGATTTACAGGACACATGGGATCTAGATCACTGGCACACGGCATTCTTCCGATCATTCAAAGGCATCTATAACATATCCCTGATTGAAGCTAGCCTTAAGGTAATCACTAGATGGTACTTGACCCCCTCCCGGCTTGCTATGATGCATCCCGCGGTCTCCCCTCTCTGCTTTCGCGGATGTCACATGAAAGGTTCCATGATACATATATGGTGGGAATGCCCTAAAATCAGGACATTCTGGCAAAAAATATTTTACGCCATTTCCAAAATAACAGGTAAGACCATTCCCAAGTCTCCTCTAACAGCTCTTCTCAACCATCCCGTTCCAGGGATCTCAAAATCATCACAGAAATTAGTATTTTTTGTTCTCCTGGGAGCCAAAATTACCCTTGCTAAAGCTTGGAAGAAGCCCTCAGTCTCTCTCATAGCAGCTAAACGGAAAGTGTCATGGATGATGGCTCAGGAGAAATTAGTAAGCTCGTTACTAGACACCTCAGCAAAGTTTGAGAAGATTTGGGATCCATGGTCCAAATACATAAGAATAAGGGAACATCCAAATTATTAGAAATAGACCCTTAATAGAAGTGGGGGCACCGAGCAGGCAGCTAAACTCTTCCCTTATCTGCACTTCACCTCTCTCCTTCTTACTCCTTCCTCTTCTCTCCTTCCCCAACCCCCCTCTTTTTTTTTTTTTTTCTTTCTTCTCTTATTTCTCTCTCCCTGACTTTCCATACCTGGCAGGCATGAATAGAACTCACTCCCGCAGTTGGTACACATTGGAGTGAACTGTAGTAGAAAGTTTTACTTAGTAGTTTTTCCCTGAGGTTTACATATGAATAATAGCATCTTTATGCATCATGCCTAAACAGCGGCTGTGCCTCAGGGATTGTTATCTTATTTTAAGCTTGAAATGTTACCCGTTTGGCAAACTGTTTTTGCCACCAAGATCATTTGGTCAAGGTACCAAAATTTTCATTTATTTTTTTCTGCTTCGCTAATGTCTCTCTTGGTCCACAGGTCATTAGTAAATGGAACCCATTCCGCTCTCCAGCACAGTGTGCTCTCTTGAAGGGGTGCTGGTGGTGGAAGGGGATAGTTACCCAAGGCCCACCCATGATGGCCGCAATAACACGGATCCTGTAGGACCTGATATTAGATATTTCAGTTCACAGCTAGTTGATGATGTAACTCTAGTGTATAAGTTGTTACAATGCAAAACATATCACTGTAGTTATGATATGTACTTCTCCTTTTATTTTGCTTTACGATGTGACATACACCAGAAGCTTGTTCTTATAGTTTGTTTTTCTGTCAAAATCTAATAAAAATCATTCAAAACCAATTTCCCAATGGCGCTGTTTACATCCGGCAAAATTGAAGTCATAAAATGCTCGTAGATTGTGGTTTCTTAGGCCATAGAGATGTTTGGAGCCATTCTGGTCTCTGATCAGCTCTATGGTCAGCTGGCTGAATCACCGGCATTCTCAGGTTCTTTGTTGGGACAGGAGAGCCAGAGAAAAACATGGAAGACGGTGGAGGGGCATTCCCTTCCACGGCTTGTAAAAGCAGTCTAGAGCTAATTAGCCACTAGGATTGCTTTTACATGAAAGCCAACCGCTGGCTGAAAAGAATGATACCAAGATGGTACCTAAACCTGCAGGCATCATTCTGGTATAACCACTCAAAGTCCAGCAACATACCAGTACGTTGCTGGTCCTTGTTGGGCATAGATTGTAAACTTTTTTTTCATGCAGCCTGTGGGCTGAACGAAAAAAGAGATAGATCAGTGGGTACCTCCCTTCATCCACCCACTTCTAATGATGGGCATACATGCACCGTTTATATATGCTGAAGCATGGGGGCATCTGCCCCAAAAGGTAGGAGCAAATCGCTCCTCCGCCCCTGCTGCCCCCATGCTTCGGCATATATGCTCTTTTTTTTAACTGTGGTGGTGAAATCACCTCCTACAGCGCTGGAGTCACGGCTTTATGTATCGTGGGAGCAAACGCTGTTGCTGTCAAGATGCATAAATCTGCACTGCAACTGAATGGCGTACCTGCTAAGCAGATGATGGTTAACAATAAAACAAAGTAACATTACAGTATAACAGTAAGACTTACCATACCTGTAAAGCAAATACAAAGAAAATATAGTAAAAAATAAAACATTTTTTAATGCAACCTGTGCCTAATATATATATATGCCGAAGCATGGGGGCATCCACCCGCAAAAGGTAGGAGAAAATCGCTCCTCCGCCCCTGCTGCCCCCATTCTTCGGTATATATGCTCTTTTTTTTAACTGTGGTGGTGAAATCACCTCCGACAGCGCTGGAGTCACTGCTTTATGTATCATGGGAGCAAATGCTTTTGCTGTCAAGATAAGTAAATCCGCTCTGCAGCTGAATAGCGTACCTGAAAACAAAAAAATGGCTAACAATAAAACACAGTAAACAGTAAAGTATAAAAAAATTGCATACCTATAAAGCAAACATGATAAAACATAATAACAATAAAACATTGCAGAATAAAATACAGTAAAAAAGGGCAGAGCAATAGAGAGAGAATAGAGAGAGAACAATAAAACAACAACTATTTTTTTTTTTTTTTATTCTATATATTTTTTTGTGTTTTTTTTTTTTTTTTTTTTTTTTTTTACACTTTTTTTGTAACTGTAACTTTTGTAACTGTAACTGGTTCCAGGTTTGGGTCTCTCAAAATGCGATGGATCTTGGGAGACCCTGTGAAAGTGTGCCTAGTCTGTGCAGTGCTGTACCCTATGCTAATACTCAACTAGTGTAAAGTAGTGTTCAAAACATTCACCAATGCAAAGACCAGGATTGTCAGGACAGGAGGGACAATAATAGCGGGTGTCACGCCTATATCCGTGCTTGCTGCAGACACGACATCTTTTTTGGGGGGCTCGTTGGGTAGGGGTACTCGGGAGGACATAAAGAAAATGCCTCTCATTCAGCCAGCTTACTGCATTTGGTTGGGAAGGTGAGGTGGAGCACCGTCTGGAAACAGAAGGGCTCTGACGATCTCTTCCTGGAATTTAAGGAAGGATCCAGTCCATCCTGAAGCTCTGTATAGCACATAAGCGTTCAGCAAAACCAATTGAAATAAATAAACAGACACTTTCTTGTACCAGCGTCTGGCCTTACGGGCAATTAGGTACGGCGCCAACAACTGGTCGTTGAGGTCCACCCCTCCCATATTTTGGTTATATTCGTGGACACAGAGGGGTTTCTCGACAACACCAGTCGCCGTAGTAATTTGGACCGTCGTGTCTGCATGAAGGGAGGTAAGAATGAAAACATTCTTATTATCCCTCCACTTCATAGCGAGCAAATTATTACACTGCAAGCAGGCTCTCTCCCCCAGCCTAAGACGGGAATCTACAAGCCGCTGGGGAAAGCCCCGGCGATTAGGTTGCACAGTGCCACATGCTCCAATCTGCTGATCAAACAAGTGACTAAAAAGTGGCACGCGCGTGTAATAATTGTCCACATATAAGTGGTACTCCTTTCCAAATAAGGATGACACCAAGTCCCACACAATCTTGCCAGCGCTTCCTATGTAGTCAGGGCAGTTTGTCGGCTCTACGTAGCTATCTTTTCCCTCGTAAACCATAAAACTACATGTATAGCCTGTGGCCCTGTCACAGAGCTTATACATCTTGACCCCGTATCTGGCACGCTTGCTGGGAAGGTACTGTTTGAATGACAAGTGGCCAGAAAACTTAATCAGGGACTCATCAACGCAGACAACTTGATGGGGAGTAAACAAGTCTGCAAAATGTTGGTTGAAGTGGTTTACGAGGGGCCAAATTTTGTAGAGCCGATCGTATCCAGGGTCTCCATGAGGACGACAGAGTTCATTGTCATTGAAGTGCATGAACCGCAAGATCTGCTCGTATCGTGCCCTGGTCATGGAGGCAGAGAACAAGGGCATATGGTGAATTGGGTCAGTGGACCAATATGACCGCAACTCACTCTTTTTAGTTATGCCCATGTTGAGGGAAAGGCCCAGAAAGAGTTTAAATTCGGAGTCCGTAATTGGTCTCCAATCTCTGGCAAGGGAGGACTGGGGAATAGTGGCGATGTGTTGACCAGTGTACAAATTGCTTTGGTCCACAATAGATCTATAGAGATCTTCGGTGAAAAACAGCAAATAAAAATCAAGTGACGTAAAATCAACTGTTTCCACCTGAATGCCGGGTTGGCCAGTGAATGGGGGAAGTACGGGTGTTGCAGAAGTGGTGGGTTCCCAATTAGGATTGGCGAATGAAACAGGAAGAGCACTATGGGCATGACGGGCCTGTGTTCATCTTCTTGGTGGCAGCGGGACACTACTTGTGCTTGCCACCTCACCAGCTTGAACTGCATTTAAGGGACTCGCCACGTCACCAGGTGATACTGCAGTGTTGGATTGAATATGACCAGGGTGTACTAGGCCTTGTGTTTGCCAGTTCACCAAAAGGAATAGCGGCGCTAGTAATGCTCTGCTCCATATGAGGGACCTGCGGTTCTTGCACAATAACGACAGAAGAAGTTCGGACTCTGGTACGCCTGACCTTGGCAGGGGTCACAACTCTGTCGTCAGAGCTATCATGGAGCCGCTTCACTAGTGTACCTTCGATTTGCCATTTTGGGTTCTAAATTTAGTGGTACACTAGTGAGACTCACAGGTAAAAAAGCTCCTGACTGTTAGCCACAAAACGCTATAAAAAACTATTAGCGATCGCAGGGATCAGGCGGCCTGACTCTGCGAACGCTGCAGTTATGTGTGTTTAGTGTTTTGTAAATGACAGTGATCGACCGATACTGCACTTGGGTGGGCTGGGCTGGGCAGAGGGGCTAAACGCAGGTGCTAGCAGGTATCTGGGCTGATCCCGCTAACACTGCGTTTTTGGGAACCCTAAACTGCTGGTGACGCTAGTATAGATCTGATCGGATCAGATATTGATCCGTTCAGATACTATACCACTAAGGGAGGTGTTAGTGGTACTGGCACTAACCTGTCGCTGCCTGGGGTGACGCAGACCCTATCTGACCCCAAAACTTAACTTATATCACCGCCAGGCAATCAGGGGGCTAAACCTTTATTAGGTAATAAACGGATGGTGCCCTGACACTATAAAAAATAAACTAACTAATCAGTGCCACTCGTAACAGTTATACGGTGAACACTGGTGAAAGGGTTAACTAGGGGGCAATCAGGGGGTTAAAACCTTTACTAGGTAGTATATGAGGGTCCCTGATGCTATAAAACGTTGACGGCGAACCAAATACTTACCTCCCTAACTAACGTCACCTGTGACACTAATACAGCGATCAGAAAAACGATTGCTTAGTGAAACTGGAGACGGGGGGTGATCAAGGGGTTAAAACTTTATTAGGGGGGTTAGGGGGGTACCCTAGACCTAAAGGGGCCTAGCACTAATTGCCCTACCACTTATAACTGTCACAAACTGACACCAATGCAATAATCAGAAAAAAAAACTGCTATTGGTGTCACTGTGACAGGGGGTACAGGGGGGTGATCGGGGGGTGACTGGGGGGTGAAATGTGTGCCTGAGTGTTCTACTGTAAGTGTTGTGTTGGTGTAGACTTACTTGGATGTCTTCTCTCCTCGGAAGCCGGAATGAAAAGGCCTCCTGAGGAGAGATGACATCACTTCCTCTGCCGCTGTTTACATTACAGCAGCAGAGGAAGATTTTCATTAGTTGGGAGCGATCACGAGGCGGTGGCCAGAAATGAGTGGCCTCCCCCTCAGCATTGATTGCTCCCCTAACGATGCCAACCGCCTCGGGTACGTGATTTTGCCTGCCCGTGCCATTCTGCCGCAGTATATCTGCGTTAGGCGGTCGGCAAGTGGTTAAAGGAATATTGCATTTTTATTGTTTTATTTTAAGCATTATTAAAATCATTGCTCCTGATAAAACGGCCGTTCTAAAAACTTTTTTTGCATTGATACATGTCCCCAGGGGCAGTACCCGGGTCCCCAAACACTTTTTATGGCAATAAGATGCAATATAAGCCTTTAAATTGAACACGTTTGATTTTTTACATTAGTGTCCCATAGACTTTAATGGTGTTCGCATGTTCGCACAAATTTTTTGTCTGTTCGCATGTTCTGGTGAGGAACCGGGGGGGTTCGGATCATCCTTAGTCATTAGTGAGTTTTTATAGGGCTGTTTCAAGGAATTTTGTGTGGAACCAGACTGTAGGAGGTCTAAAACTTTGTTATTAACCCCTACAATACCAGGCACTTTTGCCCCTTTCTGCCCAAGACAATTTTGAGCTTTCACTGCTGTCGCACTTTGAATGACAATTGCGTGGTCATGCAACACTACCCAAACTACATTTTTGTAATTTTCTTCCCACAAATAGAGCTTTCTTTTGTTGGAATTTGATCACCTTGGTTTTTATTTTTTGCTAAACAAACTAAAAAAGACTGACATTTTTGAAAAAAAAAAGGTTTTTCTTAGTTTCTGTTATAGAATTTTGTATTCTCCTTTACTGACTGGCACTGGTGAGTCGGCACTGATGGGCACTGATAAGGCAGCACCAATGGGCACTGATGAGGAGGCACTGGTATGTAGAATTGATGGGCACTGATAGGCGACACTGATATCAGCACTGATGGGCACCGATAGGTGGCACTGATATGCAGCACTGATGGGCACTGACAGGCGGTACTGATGGGCACTGATAGGTGGCACTGATGGGCACTGACAGGCAGCATTGATAGGCACTGACAGGCAGCACTAATGGGCACTGATAGGTGACACTGATGGGCACTGACAGGCGGCACTGATGGGCACTGACAGGCAACATTGATGGGCACTGACAGGTGCCACTGATGGGCACTGATTGGCACTGACAGATGGCATTGATGGACACTAATTGATGGCACTGATGGGCAGCACTGATTGGGCAGGTACTGACAGGTGTTAATGCTGGGCACTGATTGGCACTGTGATGGACACTGATTGGCACTATGGTGGGCACTGACTTGCACTGTGGTGGGCAATGATTGGCACTTTATTGGGCACTGGCAAGGGGATATGATGGGGCACTGACTGGGCACGGATTGGCAGCTTATGGGTACATTTGATGGGGGCTCTGCTGATAAGCAGTGTGCTGATTATCAGCACAGACCCCCCTCTGACAGGGAGAGCCACCGATCGGCTCTCTCTGTCAGTGCAAACCAAGGAATGCAGTTTACTGGCACTTCCTGGTTCACACGATGATCAGCTGTGATTGGTTAAAAGCTGATCACATGGTAAGAAGCCTCTGTCAGAGGCTTCTTAATATGATCGGAGATGCGGAGTGTCTGCATGCTGGATGCGGCGTGTCAGCATGCTGGGCGCACGCCGGGAACGTTATCATGCTGGACGTCATATGATGACCAGTCAGGATAACAGAACCACTTCCCGGACATCAATCTTTTAAAGGCCGGGAAGGAAGTGG
Source organism: Aquarana catesbeiana (assembly GCF_042186555.1). NCBI lineage: Eukaryota > Metazoa > Chordata > Amphibia > Anura > Ranidae > Aquarana > Aquarana catesbeiana. Next base: position 203,592,985 of record NC_133326.1, on the reverse strand, counting down.
TTAAGAAGGTAGCAGCTTAGTTAGTTAACGTAAGTGGTGTATTCACTTGTAGATTAGAAGTTTGAAGCAAAAGGGGGCAGGGAGATGGGTATTAAGCTGTTCAAACTGGAGTGGTCCATTGAGAGTTTGTATGGGGCTGACCAGTGCATGAAGATGCTGGTACAGAGGGAGATGTTGAAAATGTGAGCTAGAGAGCACAGAATATAGCAAGAAGGTGACCATAGTAGTTGTGAGGGAATGAGGTCCAGGGTAAAGGTAGTTGGGTTGACCACAGAAAGAATTTTAGCAACTTACTCAGTGGTAGGGATGAGCTTTGAACATCGGCTGTTCGCCACTTCGCCGAACAGTGAACAATTTGGGGTGTTTTCGGCAAATTCGAAAGCCGCGGAACACCCTTTAAAAGTCTATGGGAGAAATCAAAAGTGCTAATTTTAAAGGCTTATATGCATGGTATTGTCATAAAAAGTGTTTGGGGACCTGGGTCCTGCCCCAGGGGACATGGATCAATGCAAAAAAAAGTTTTAAAAACGGCCGTTTTTTCAGGAGCAGTGATTTTAATAATGGTTAAAGTGAAACAATAAAAAGGTAATATTCCTTTAAATTTCATACTTGGGGGGGGTGTCTATAGTATGCCTGTAAAAGGGCGCATGTTTCCCATGTTAAGAACAGTCTGACAGCAAAATGACATTTCAAAGGAAAAAAAGTCATTTAAAACTACTCGCGGCTATTAATGAATTGTCGGTCCGACAATACACATAAAAGTTCATTGATAAAAATGGCATGAAATTTCCCCACAGGGGAACCCCAAACCAAAATTTGAAAAAAAAAATGGCATGGGGGGTCCCCCTAAATTCCATACCAGGCCCTTCAGGTCTGGTATAGATATTAAGGGGAACCCCGGGCAAAATTTTTTTTAAAAAATGGTGTGGGGATCGCCCTCAAAATCTATACCAGATCCTTCAGGTCTGGTATGGATTTTAAGGGGAACCCCGCGCCAAAATAAAAAAAATGGTGTGGGGTCCCCCAAAAATCCATACCAGACCCTTATCCGAGCACGCAACCTGGCAGGCCGCAGGAAAAGAGGGGGGATGAGAGAGCGCCCCCCCTCCTGAACCGTACCAGGCCACATGCCCTCAACATTGGGAGGGTGCCTTGGGGTAGTGGGGGTCTGCGGGTGGGGGGCTTATCGGAATCTGGAAGCCCCCTTTAACAAGGGGACCTCCCGATCCAGCCCCCCCGTGTGAAATGGTAAGGGGGTACAAAGTACCCCTACCATTTCACAAAAAAACTGTCAAAAATGTTAAAAATGACAAATACAGTTTTTGACAATTCCTTTATTTAAAGTCTTCTTTTTTCCATCTTCTTTCTTCTATCTTCTTTCGTCTATCTTCCTTCGGTTTCTTCCTCGGGCCGCTCCACATCCATGATGGGAGGCTCCCGCTGTGTGACACTTCTCGTCTTCTGACGGTTCTTAAATAACAGAGGGTGGGGCTACCCAGTGACCCCGTCCCCCTCTGATGCACGGAGACTTGACGGGGACTTCCCTGTGGCATTCCCCGTGATGTCAGAGGGGGCGGAGCGGCCCGAGAAGAAGAAGGGAAGAAGACGCCACAGAGGAAGAACCAAAAAAAACAGAAGAAGAAGATGGAGGAAGAAACCAAACTATGATGGCATAGTTCCATCATGCTCCGGGACTATGCCGTCACAAGAGGTGGGGTCACCCGGTGACATAACACGGTGACCATGCCCCATGCCTTTATAAGTTGCCGCACACCTCACAGACAGCATTCCAGTGGGAGAGAGCGTCATGTCAACATCGGAAGAAGAGAAGAGGGGAGAAGACAACTGGACCCCCGCTAGCAAAAGAGCTGGAAGAAGATAGTGGGGCTCCAGGCAGAAGATACTGGAGAGGAACTGGACAGCGGCAGAAGACCGGGCCCTCGCTAGCAAAAGAGCTGGAAGAAGATAGTGGGGGAGGCCGGCAGAAGATAGCGGACACCGGGAGAAGAGGCCGGACAGCGCGGAGAAGAACTGAACACCGGGAGAAGATGTGGAGAAGAGGCCAGAGAGCGTGGAAGAAGACCCCCCAAGTCGGAAGAAGACCCCCGGAGCTGCCTAATAAATTACTTTAAAAACCTGTGTAGTGTGTTTTTTCTTGACACTTTTCTCCCCAGGTGAATGGGTAGGGGTACCATGTACCCCATACTCATTCACGTAGGGTGGGGGGCCAGGATCTGGGAGCCCCCTTATCAAAGGGGACTCCCGGATTCTGATAAGCCCCCTGCCCACAGACCCCGACAACCAACAGCCAGGGTTGTCGGGAAGAGGCCCTTGTCCTCATCAACATGGGTACAAGGTGCTTTAGGGTGGGGTGGCCCGCAGCGCGCCCTCCCTCCCCAAAGTACCCATCCCCATGTTGAGGGCATGCGGCCTGGTACAGTTCAGGAGGGGGGGCGCTCGCTCCCCCCTTTCCTGATCGGCCGGGCTGCATGCTCGGATAAGGGTCTGGTATGGTTTTTGGGGGACCCCCATGCCATTTTTTGGCGTAGGGGGTTCCCCTTAGAATCCATACCTGACCGAAGGGCCTGGTATGCTATTGGAGGGGAACCCATGCCGGTTTTTTATTTAAAATTTGGCGTGGAGTTCTCCCTCAAGATTCATATCACAGTGCCTGGCAATGGCGGGGATCCAAGTCGGATCCCTGTGCTTGTCGCTCATTGGGAAAGGTTAAAAAAAAATTTCCTTTCCCCATGAGCGAGCCAGCTCGGCACTGCTATCTGCAGCTGACACAGTGCAGTGCGATTATCTGCGGTTATGTGCAGATAGCTGCGTTAAATCGCTCCTGGACGCAGTCAATTCTATTTTTTCTATCCGCACCAAACCGCATGTAATCAAAATGCAGTGTGTGAATGGGGCCAAAGGAATGCATTGTGTGCGTTTAGCTGCGGTAGAAAACGCAGCTAAAAGCACAATTCTATCCGTCCGTGTGAAAGGATAAGGCCCCTTTCACACTGGCACGTTTTTCAGGTGCTAAAAATAGTGCCTGAAAAACACCCTAAAGAAGTGGCTCCATTCATTCCAGTGTGAATCGGGCTTTCACACTGGAGCGGTGCCCTAGCAGGACAGTAAGGTCTCTTTCACACTGGGGCGTTGGGGGCTTCTGCGGTAATGCGGCGCTATTTGTAGCGCTGCTTTACTGTTGTTTTAGCGGCGTTATTCGGCTGCAAGCGGGGCGGCTTTAAAAGGTTAAATACACCCGCAAAACGCTGCTGGAGTGGCATTTTGTGGGCAGTATTACAGTGCTGCCCCATTCATTTCAATGGGGAGGAGCGATGAGTTCACCGCTCCAAAGAAGCTGCTGGCAGGACTTTTTGTGACGCCCTGCCAGCGCACCGCTCCAGTGTGAAAGCCCTCACTGGAGTGAATGGAGCCGCTTCTTTAGGGCATTTTTCAGATGCTATTTTTAGTGCTGTAGCACCTCTAAATGCCCCAGTGTGAAAGGGGCTTAAAAAAAGGCCTGCTAGCAGCACCTTTGGAGCCGTGTATAAACCACTCCTACCCATTGAAATCAATGGGACAGCGCGGCTATACCGCCGGCAAAACGCCGCAGCGGTGATGTTTTTCGGGCGGATTTACATAAACCCCTTTTCGGGTGCTAGCGGGGATAAAAACCCACTAGCGGCCGAATACCGCCGGTAAAGTGGTGCTAAAAATAGCGCCCTTTTACCGCTGCCGCCCGCACCGCCCCAGTGTGAAAGGGGCCTAAGGACCTTTCAGGTCCGCCTCGGACCTGCGGACCTGAACGGACACTCCATAGACCTCTATGGAGGGTCGGATGTCAGTGGTGACATGTCCGCTGACATCAGACCCACTACAACCCAAAAAAGTGTAACGGAGGAAACACCTATTTTTCCATCTGTCTGAGGATCGGATCGGGTGATGACAGACTCTACGGTCCATCAGCATCCGATCCCCCATAGAGGACAGCGGAACTCTGACAGGTCCATCCCTGCACAGTGTGCAGAGACAGACCTGTCATCTGCCTGCTCAATGGGGATCCACGGAGCGATCCCCCACTGAGCAGAGCAGGCTCCCTTCACGGACACGTCCATGCAAAAGAACCCTAAGGCCAACGCCCTTTGTACAAAAATCCACCGGAAAGTTTGTACAAAGTCCCATCGTGTGTATGAGGCTTAAACACCAGAAATTCAACTTTTCATATCTTTAAAGGTCACTATACACTGGCCAATCAGTTAGATCTTCCATAAATTAGATTCAGTGCAAGAGCCTGTTTGGTTTTCTACAATTAGAAGTAATTCTTACAGTGCATCTTCCTATTACTGCTTTAGCCTAATGCTCTCTTTCCACTATTTCAACCCCAAAGTTGCGTGATTTACAATGTGCTTTTTCGGCTTGTTTTCCACTATTGCAAATTATCATGCCACTAGGGACAGAAAAGTTGCATCACAAGTTCTAACCCATGATTTACAATGAGTACCGTTCATATGTCTGCGACTTCAAGTCGCAGCAACTTCAAAGTAGTCCCTGCACTACTTTGGTCCCACTTTGATGCGACTTGAGGTCCATAGACCTCAAAAATACACAGGCATTGCTTCAAGTTTCTGCAAAAAGTTGCGGCAAACTTACGGCAAAAAACACGCAACTTTGGGCTTGCAATAGTGGAAACTGAGCCTTAATGCCATGTCATGCAACTAGTTCAAAACATTGGAGAAAAAGTTGCACTGAAGTTGGAACAAAGTAGTGCAAGATTTTTTTGAAAGTTTCACCAATTAGAATGGGGGAACATTGAAATACATGTGTTTTGACTTGTCCTGCGACTTGACATGAGTCAAGTCGCACAACAACTCGCAGTAGTGGAAAGAGAGCCTAAGGCCACTTGGGACTGAAAAGTTGCATCACAAGTTCTACCCCATGATTTACAATGAGTACCGTTCATATGTGTGCGACTTGCTTATGCCCATGCTGTATACACAGCGGGCACACATCTTCATTACAGAAATCCATATTTGGCATGGAAATTAACCACTTGCTTACTGGACACTTAAACCCCCCTGCTGTGCAGACCAATTTTCAGCGCTGATGCACTTTGAATGACAATTGTGTGGTCATACTTAGCCAAATAGAGCATTCTTTTGGTGGTATTTGATCACCTCTATGTTTTTTTTCTTTTGTTCAAAAAAAAAAAAGAAAAGACAGAATTTTAAAAATAATTTTGTATATTTTTGGATATTTTGATATAAAATTTTGCAAATAGGTAATTTTTCTCCTTCATTGATGTACGCTGAGGAGGCGGCACTGATTGGTTGCACTGATAGGCAGCACTGCTTGGGACCACTGGTGGGCATTGATAGGTGGCACTGGCAGGTGGTACTGGTGGGCACAGATGAGGCAGAATTGCCTCTTCGGGACCAATGTCCCTTGCACCTAAGCCGGTGATCAGCGTTCATTTTTATCTTCATGCTGTCAGCGTAAGGAGAAAAAATAAACAATTACCGAACTTTAGTTTACATCATGTGATCAGCTGTCATTGGCTGACAGGTAATCGTGTGGTAAGGGGCCGGGATTGGCCCTTACTTCGATCTGTGATCACCCGAGTCTCAGTGACTCAGAGCGTGCTGCGCGCCCTGCAGGGAGCACACGGGGAGCCCGTCCTATGACAGCCTCCGAGAAATTCAGGTCCACGCTGTGGCCGCCGTTTGGCTATAGCACAGACACCAAGTGGTTAATAGAAAAACAGATGCAGATTTCTAGGACTGGCCAAAAATAAAGTTTAGAGTCAAAGGCAACTGATGACTTTCTATTAAAGGTCTAAATGGGCCATTAACATGCATCACAATTGAACTTAGGAATGTGTCTTTGCAAAGTTAAACTAATTAACCACTTCAGCCCCGGAAGGATTTACCCCCTTCCTGACCAGAGCACTTTTTACAATTTGGCACTGCGTCGCTTTAACTGCTAATTGCGCGGTCATGCAATGCTGTACCCAAACGAAATTTGTGTCCTCTTCTTCCCACAAACAGAGCTTTCTTTTGATGGTATTTGATCACCTCTGCCATTTTTATTTGTTGCGCTATACACGGAAAAAGACCGAAAATTTTGAAAAAAAATGATATTTTCTACTTTTTGTACTAAAAAAAATCCAATAAACTCAATTTTAGTCATACATTTAGGCCAAAATGTATTCGGCCACATGTCTTTGGTAAAAAAAATGTCAATAAGTGTATATTTATTGGTTTGCGCAAAAGTTATAGCGCCTACAAACTAGGGTACATTTTCTGGAATTTACACAGCCTTTAATTTATGACTGCCTATGTCGTTTCTTGAGGTGCTAAAATGGCAGGGCAGTACAAAACCCCCACAAATGACCCCATTGTGGAAAGTAGACACCCCAAGGAAATTGCTGAGAGGCATGTTGAGCCCATTGAATATTCATTTTTTTTGTCCCAAGTGATTGAATAATGACAAAAAAAAAAAAATTACAAAAAGTTGTCACTAATTGATATATTGCTCACACAGGCCATGGGCATATGTGGAATTGCACCCCAAAATACATTTAGCTGCTTCTCTTGAGTATGGGGATACCACATGTGTGGGACTTTTTAGTCAATCACCGCCTTCAGGATTTCTAAGGGTGTACATTTTTGATTTCACTCTTCACTGCCTATCACAGTTTCGGAGGCCATGGAATGCCCAGGTGGCACAAACCCCCCTCCCCCCAAATGACCCCATTTTGGAAAGTAGACACCCCAAGCCCTTAGAAAGCCTGAAGGCGGTGTTTGGTTTTCGGGGTCCCGTGCGCGGCTAGGCTCCCAAAAAGTCCCACACATGTGGTATCCCCATACTTAGGAGAAGCAACAGAATGTATTTTGGGGTGTAATTTCACATATTCCCATGGCATGTTTGAGTAATATATCATTTAGTGACAACTTTGTGCAAAAAAAAAAAAAAAAAAACGTGTTTCTTTCCCGCAACTTGTGTCACAATATAAAATATTCCATGGACTCGACATGCCTCTCAGCAAATAGCTTGGGGTGTCTACTTTCCAAAATGGGGTAATTTGGGGGGGTTTTGAACTGTCCTGGCATTTTATGCACAACATTTAGAAGCTTATATCACACATCACCCACTCTTCTAACCACTTGAAGACAAAGCCCTTTCTGACACTTTTTGATTACATGAAAAAATTATTTTTTTTTTTCAAGAAAATTACTTTGAACCCCCAAACATTATATATTTTTTAAAGCAAATGCCCTACAGATTAAAATGGTGGGTGTTTCATTTTTTTTTTTCACACGGTATTTGCGCAGCGATTTTTCAAACGCATTTTTTGGGGAAAAAACACCCTTTTTTAAATTTTAATGCACTAAAACACACTATATTGCCCAAATGTTTGATGAAATAAAAAAGATGATCTTAGGCCGAGTACATGGATACCAAACATGACATGCTTTAAAACTGAGCACAAACGTGCAGTGGCAACAAAATTAATACATTTTTAAAAGCCTTTAAAAGCCTTTACAGGTTACCACTTTAGATTTACAGAGGAGGTCTACTGCTAAAATTACTGCCCTCGATCTGACCTTTGCGGTGATACCTCACATGCATGGTGCAATTGCTGTTTACATTTGACGCCAGACCGACTCTTGCGTTCGCCTTAGCGCGAGAGCAGGGGGGACAGGGTGCTTTTTTTTTTTTTTTTTTTCTTTCTTATTTTTTTGTCTTATTTTTAAACTGTTCCTTTCATTTTTTTTTTAAATAATTTTTATTGTTATCTCAGGGAATGTAAATATCCCCTATGATAGCAATAGGTAGTGACAGGTACTCTTTTTTGAAAAAATTGGGGTCTATTAGACCCTAGATTTCTCCTCTGCCCTCAAAGCATCTGACCACACCAAGATCGGTGTGATAAAATGCTTCCCCAATTTCCCAATGGCGCTGTTTACATCCGGCGAAATCTAAGTCATAAAATGCTCGTAGTTTCCGGTTTCTTAGGCCATAAAGATGTTTGGAGCCACTCTGGTCTCTGATCAGCTCTATGGTCAGCTGGCTGAATCACCGGCTGCATTCTCAGGTTCCCTGTTGAGACAGGAGAGCCAGAGAAAAACACGGAAGACAGTGGGGGGGGCATTCCCTCCCACTGCTTGTAAAAGCAGTCTAGAGGCTAATTAGCCGCTAGGATTGCTTTTACATGAAAATCGACCGCTGGCTGAAAAGAATGATACCAAGATGATACCTAAACCTGCAGGCATCATTCTGGTATAACCACTCAAAGTCGTGAATGGCGTACCTGAAGACAAAAAATGGTTAACAATAAAGCACAGTAAATGGTAAAGTATAAAAAATTGCATACCTGAAAAGCAAACATGATAAAACACAATAACAATAAAACATTGCAGAATAGAATACAGTAAAAAAGAGCAGAACAATAGAGAGAATAGAGAGAGAGAGAACAATAAAACAACAACTATTTTTTTTTATTTTATATTTTTGTTTGTGTTTTTTTTTTTAACACTTTTTTTATAACTGTAACTTTTATAACTGTAACCGGTTCCAGGTTTGGGTCTCTCAAAATGTGATGGCATCTTGGGAGACCCTGTGAAAGTGCGCCTAGTCTGTGGAATGCTGTACCCTACGCTAATACTCAACTAGTGTATGGTAGCGTTCAAAACATTCACCAATGCAAAGACCAGGATTGTCAGGACAGGAGGGACAATAATAGCGGTGTCACGCCTATATCCACGCTTGCTGCAGACACGACATCTTTTTTGAGGGGGTTTGTTGGGTAGGGGTACTCGGGAGGACATAAAGAAAATGCCTCTCATGCAGCCGACTGCATTTGGTTGGGGATGTGAATGGGGGAAGTACGGGCGCTGCAGAAGTGGTGGGTTCCCAATTAGGATTGGTGAATGTAGCAGGAAAGGCATTATGGGCATGACGGGCCTGTGTTTGTCTTTTTGGTGGCAGCGGGACACTACTTGTGCTTGCCACCTCACCAGCTTGAACTGCACTTATGGGACTCGCCATGTCACCAAGTGTTACTGCAGTGCTGGTTTGACTACGACCGGGGTGTACTAGGCCACTGGTGCTTGGCAGTTCACCAAAATGCTACCAAAAAAACTGTTAGCGATCGCAGGGATCAGGCCTGACACTGCGAACGCTGCAGTTATGCGTTTAGTGTTTTGTAAGTGTCAGTGATCGATTGATACTGCACTTGGGTGGCCTGGGCTGGGCCGGGCGGAGGGGCAAAACGCAGGTGCTAGCAGGTATCTGGGCTGATCCTGCTAACACTGCGTTTTTGGGAACCCTAAACTGCTGGGGACGCCAGTATAGATCTGATCGGATCAGATATTGATCCGTTCAGATACTATACCACTAAGGGAGGTGTATGCTGCGTGCGTGGGTGTTAGCGGTACTGGCGTTAACCTGATGCTGCTTGGGGCTGGTGCTTGCCAGTTCACCAAAACGCTACCAAGAAAACTGTTAGCGATCGCAGGGATCAGGCCTGACTCTGCAAACGCTGCAGTTATGCATTTAGTGTTTTGTAAGTGACAGTGATCGATCGATACTGCACTTGGGTGGGCTGGGCCGGGCGGAGGGGAAAAATGCAGGTGCTAGCAGGTATCTGGGCTGATCCTGCCAACACTGCATTTTTTGGAATCCTAAACTGCTGGGGACGCTAGTATAGATCTGATCGGATCAGATATTGATCTGTACAGATACTATACCACTAAGGGAGGCGTATGCTGCGTGCGTGGGTGTTAGCGGTACTGGCTAATCTGACGCTGCCTGGGGCGACGCATATCACCGCCGGGCGATCAGGGGGCTAAACCTTTATTAGGTAATAAACGGCGGGTGCCCTGACACTATAAAAAATAAACGAACTAACCAACGTCAACCGTAACGGTTATACGGTGATCAGTGGTGAAAGGGTTAACTAGGGGGCAATCAAGGGGTTAAAATATTTATTAGGTAGTAAATGATGGTCCCTGTCGCTATAAAACGCTGACGGCGAACCTAAATGTTTACCTCCCTAACTAGCGTCACCAGCGACACTAATACAGCGATCAGAAAAATGATCGCTTAGTGATGGGGGTGATCAAGGGGTTAAAACTTGTTTAGGGGGGGTTAGGGGGGTACCCTAGACCTGTTGTGCCCACGCAGGGGCATATAGTATACGACAGATGTTGTTCAAATATCAATTTGAAGTACCAGGTAGTATAACAACGTATGGTCCACAGTAATTATTAATGTATAAAACTTCAATGCGAGAATAGTTAACATAAGTAACAAGGAAGCCCTGTACAGTATATCAAATAGATAGCCTTCTGCCTTAAGTCATAGGCACCCCTTGTCGGGTTCATGCTGTGCCCATGCCCAAAGGCTTCCGGCTACTCAACAAAATGAAAGTTCTAATCTACATCTCAAGGCTGGTATCCTATCATATATCTGGGCTTCTAGTAATGACAAAACAGTTTCAAGGACCTAGTAACTAAACCAAAAACCATGAACTCGGTAGATAATGGTTATAATCATATAATTGCTGCTTCTCATCTCACCAGGATAGTTAGGTGAGTGAGAAGAGACTCATAAAGAACATAAGTAGAAGAGAGAGATAGAAAAAGGAAGAAAGGAAGGGAGGGTTAAGAGGGAAGAGTAGGGGAAGAGATGTCAGGGCTTCAAGGAGAGCCGGGTCAGGTTGTCAGACAGCCGTTCTAGGGGGTTTAACCACTATTCCATGGAATATTTAATAGTTAGAGGGTCACGCCAATATGACGGGCCCAAGGTTCCCATATATGTTTAAATTTCTCTGTTTTGTCTAATATGATGTTAGATATTTTCTCCTGGTACATGATCCAGGAGACTTTCTGTTTGGCTTGGTGGAAGGATACTTTAGGAAGCTTCCATGGCCGGGCTATAGTAAGTTTAGCTCCTATAAGAATATAGTGGATTAGAATCTGATCAAATTTATGGAGTTTAGGGATTTTTTGATTTAAGAGTGCTACTGTTGGGGTTTGAGGGATCGCCTCGCCGGTACCTTTGCGGATTAGGTGGAAAATTTTGTTCCAGTAGCCTCTGATTCGTGGGCACTCCCAAAAAATATGTAAAAGAGTACCCAGGTGACCACATCCCCTAAAACAAAGAGGGGATGATTGAGGATAAAATCTAGCTAGTCTAGTAGGGACTAGATACCACCGTGTCAAAATTTTGAGGTCTGCTTCAGTAAGGGAGACATTTAGGATCCCCTTGAAAGCTGATGTGAAGTACGTATGCCACGTGTCAAGGTCCCATTCAAAACCAAGATCACGTTCTCAGGCTACCATATAAGTCGCCTTCTCCTGCGGTTCCGCTAATGCTGTATATATAAGAGAAATTCCACCTTTCATGTCCATAGCTGCATAACACCATTGTTCATAGGGAGTGGTAGTAAGAGGAAGCGATTCTTGAGGGAGAATGGAGAGTAGGAAATGTCTCAATTGGTAAAGGCGAAACCTCTCCGACTGGGGCATTTCAAGTTTTGATGTGCATTGGGTCAATGTGATGGGTCCATTAGAGTTACAGAGATGACCTATTCTATATATGCCTTTGTCGAGCCACCATTGGAACGCTCTTATGTTCATGCCTGGAGGAAAAAAGGGGTTGTTAAAGATGTGGGCTAAGGGATGCCATTTAGATGTTAGATTATTTAATTTATGCAGTGAGTCACACAGCCTAAACGAGTGTGAGAGGGTAGGGGAGAGGATTGGTGGTCTAGTTTTATGAGGACGCCAAAGTAGATAGTCTATTGTGTAATTGGGAATGGCCTGCCTTTCCATCTCTATCCATTCCGGCTTTGTACCCCTAGAATAAACCGCTGAGATTTGATTGAGATGCGCTGCCTGGTAATACCACCAGAGATTGGGAAGCCCAAGACCTCCTCTTTTCCTAGGTCTAAAGAGTGTCTTTTTAGGGAGCCTGTGGTTTGATTTATTCCAAATAAACTGGATAATTGAGGATTGTAGTTTACATATATGTAATTTAGGGACCGGAATGGGAAGAGATCGGAATAGGTATAAAATACGTGGGAGTAGAGTTATTTTAATCGTGTTTAGCCTCCCTAGCCATGACAATTTGTGTAATGACCATTGATCAAGATCTGAGTTAAGTTTTTTGAACATGGGAGGGTAATTAAAGCGGTAGAGCTGTTCTATTAGGGCAGTTAATTGAATGCCTAGATATGGGATAGAGTTAGAGCTCCATGCAAAGGGGAAATGTTCTTTGAGGTTATCAACTACGTGTGATGGGGTTGAGATGTTAAGTGCTGTGGATTTAGCCATATTCACTTGCAGGCCTGATATCTGTCCGAATTTTTTAAGAAGTGATAAAACATTGGGGGTAGAAATGAGGGGGGAAGTGATAAAGAGAAGGACATCGTCCACGAACAAAGCACATTTATGAGAGGACTGTCCACATTTAACACCGTGGATATCTGGGTGATTTCTGATCGCTATAGCTAGATTTTCTATACCTATAGCAAAAAGTAAAGGGGATAAGGGGCAGCCCTGTCTGGTCCCTTTGGTTATGGGGAAGGAATTAGATAGATGACCTTGGATCCTGATCTGGGCTTTAGGTTGAGAGTATAGCGCTGCGAGGAGGCTAATAAAATGGGGGCCAAACCCCCATCTTTCTAGTGTCCCGAAAAGGTATGGCCATGTAATGGAATCAAAGGCCTTTTGTAGATCTATAGATAAGAGGTAACCTTCTTGGAGTGGGTTACCATCCCATTTTGATTGTAACAGGGAGATGACATCTACTGCTCTCCTTATCTGGTCCGGGCCCTGTCTCCCTGGTATAAAACCTACTTGGTCCCTATGCACATATGTCCCTATAAATGAGCCTAACCTATTGGAGAGGATTTTTGTCATAATTTTCAGGTCGTTGTTCATAAGGGATATAGGTCTGTAATTACTGACCTGGCTCTGATCTTTACCTGGTTTGGGAATGACGTAAATATACGCTAAATTAGTCACTGAATCTAATGGTGAATCTCTCTTTAGGGAATTGAAGAATCTGGCCAGATAAGGAGATAAAACAGCTCCAAATTTTTTGTAATAGAGTGAAGAAAAGCCGTCTGGGCCAGGGGCTGAACCTATTCTACTTTCTTTTATTACCTCCATCACTTCCTCTATTGAGATAGGGGCTTCCATTATAGATCGATGGGATTCAGATATTTTGGGGAGGGGGATACTGTCAAAAAATTCATTGAGTTTTTGGGTATTCTCCTGATTGGGATATGAGTACAGTTTTGAATAATAAGAGTGGAACGCCTCCAGGATTGTCTTGGGGTTTTGTGTTAAGGACCCTGATAAGGATTTAATTTTTGGAAGAGCTTGGAATCTATGTCTGGGTGAGAGTTTTGAAGCAAGCTGTGGACCAAATTTGTCTGAGTTGAGGTAAAATCTCCCCTTGACCCATTTTAAGTGTTTTTCAGCAGTTGATGTGAGGGCAGTATTCAATTCAACCCTGGAAGCATCCATTTTAGCTAGTGAGGTTGAAGTGGGGTGTTGTTTATGTTTTTTACAGGCAAGTTGGAAGTTTTTTTGTAGCTTTTTAAGATCTATTAGTTTTTTTCGTTTTAATTGTGATGCTAGCTGTATAAATTTGCCCCTTATTACTGTTTTATGAGCTCCCCATAAAGAGTTAGGAGAAATGTCAGGTGTGTCATTGTGGCGGAAATATTCTAACATGTCTTTTTCGATCATAGAACAGTGTACAGGGTTGGAGAGTAAGGCTTCATTAAGTCGCCATTGTGGAGGACTAGCTGGATGAAGAAAACCGCTTAGTTTGGTGGAGACCAAGGCATGATCAGACCATGGGACGTAGCTAATCGTCGAGCGAGACGCTAAGTGTATGTCAGTGGTGTGTAAAAAAATATGGTCAATGCGTGCATAAGTTCTATGGGGGGCTGAGAAGTGGGTATAGTCTTTGGTCGTCGGGTTCAGTTCTCTCCATACATCAATCATTCCCAATGAATTTAGGAGTTGGGCAATATGAAGGCTTTGATTGGGGGGTCGTTTAAGCTTAGTGCGGTTATCAATCGATTTGTCGAGCATGTAGTCAAAGGCAATGTTTGAGTCCCCTCCCATGATCACTTTGCCTTCCAAATGGGGGGAGAGAGCAGTAAGCATGGATGAGAAGAAAGCAGCTTGTCTTTTATTGGGGGCATAGTATGATATGATGGAGAGAAGTGTACCATTTATATGGCCTTTTACCAGGATATATCTTCCCTCTGTGTCTTTAAAAGTTTGAGTTAAGTAAAAAGGAGTGCGTTTTGATATGAGTACAGCTACCCCTCTTTTTTTGTCATCCGCATTGGCTAAATGAAAGGTGGGGTAATTCCGGTGTAAAAATGAAGGACTGAAGCTTTTCGGAAAGTGTGTTTCCTGTATGAGTACAATGTCCAACTTACTGGATTGGTAGCTATGAAAGGCTTTGCGCCTTTTTACTGGTGAATTTAAACCCTGTGTATTGTGGGACGCTATTTTGAGAAATGAAAGTGGGGGGGGGGTTCAGCAGCCATGGACATATTGTGGGGCATTTGGCAATAAAAAGCTGTTTCTTACCCGCTCTAGTAGCTTGAGTCCATTGTTCCAGAGAGTGTGATGTCGGCCTCGGAGTGCAGGGTAACGGTCCTGGCCAGCTCTCCTCGAAGGCATCTGAGTGGGAGAAAAGGGGGGAGAGGGGAGGAAAAAGATAGAAAAGGTAGAAAGAAAGGAGTAGAAGAAATTGAGAAAAGCGGAATTCAGTGTATAAAGAACCCCGAATGCCATTTTGGCAGGAATAAACACCTGCCCTGAACCCCCTAATTAAGGCTGCGGTTCTATTGTCTCCAAGGGATTAAATACCTCTCGGCTACATTAGATGGAGTGGCATGTGTTTCCGCTCCGGCCGCAGAGCGTTTGTAAAAATAAAGAAAATTAGAAATTGTGGGAGAAATCTCCCTATGACAACTACTTATTGTACATTATCAAGAGGAACATAACTTGCAGTCCAACTAACATTTTGTCAAACAGGTTAAGTGAACTTTGTATATTAGTTGGAAATCAGACAAAAAAAGTATAAACTTTAAAGTATAGACTTTAACCGGGTCAGCTACTTATTATGCTGAAAGAATCTGCAGTGAAGGGTAATAAAAGGTAAGGGTGGGGAGGGATGGGGGGAAGGCAAGGTATGGGAGGAAAGGGAAGAGGGAGTAGGGGATAGGGATAGTGAAGGTGGGTAAGGGGACAGTTAGGCAGGCTATGAATAATCTCAGGTTAAGGCCTCCGCCGGAGACCTAATGTAAACACATTTGGGGCTTTCATGCATTGGAGGGATCTAGTACTTCCAGTGCTTTAGGAGGTTTAGGCAAAATAACAAAAAGGGAAAGAGGGGGTTGTAGGGAAAACTGAGGAGATGTAATTGTAGTGGGTCTTGAAAAAGACCGTAGATGTGTAGGAGGCGCTTCTACACAGACCAAAAAATGGGATTTAGGCCAGTTGAGAAAATGTCAACAGAGTTCATCTAGGGGGCATGGATTCTCGTTGTTTCTTCGGTTGTTGTTTCACCCACAGTGGGGTAATGGGGCTGTTTGGACGAGGTCTCTTGGAAGAAGCCGGTCGGTTCTCTGAGTTGTGTGGAGGTAGGTCTTGAGATATAAGCCCAAGGTGGAGAAGCAGTTGCTCGCCCATATGGAAGTTCAAGAAGCTGTAGAAATTGTCTCTGTAATTAAATTGTAGACGAAAGGGGAATGCCCATCTATATTTAATCATTTTTTGTGAGAGGATGTCCAAAAGTGGTTTGAGTGATCTTCGTTTCTGGATCGTGGTTGGTGATATATCAGCAAAAATTTGGATTTTGTTACCAAGCAAGGTGATGTCATCTTTGTAGCGGGATCTTTTCATTACCTCTTCTTTTATACTGTAAAAGTGTGGTTTAACCACTATGTCCCGAGGGCGTCCATCTTGGCGGGGTGGTTGTAGCACTCTGTGTGCTCTGTCCAACTCAAGCTTGTTATCTGGGATGTCAGGGATAATTTCTTTGATTAAAGCTTGTATGGTTCCAGGGATGTCTGTGTTAGATTCAGGGATGCCTCTCACTCTGAAATTATAGCGTCTGCTTCTATTCTCCAAATCTTCAATTTTAGCTAGGGCATTTTCGAGTTGGTCTTGCAAGGATTGAATACAGGTGGTATGTTGGTTGGTACGTGCTGCAGACTCATCTACCGCCTGTTCAATGGCATCCATTCTTGCCCCTAGGCTCTGAAGGTCTGCTTTAATGGAGGTGGTAATTTGCATGGCATTTTGTGCAAGTCCTGTTGCAAGCATATCAGAAAAGCAGTTAAGTAATTGTGCCATTTCAGGTGGATGGCTGACGGTAATAGGGGAGGCTTGTGGGGAGTCTGCAATGCTATCCGGGGAGTTGAGAAGGGGAGAATAAGGGTTGCCATTCTGCAGTCTGCTCAGGAGCGATTCAGTAGAAGCAGGGGATGCTGTATAGTTTGGAGCCCCCAGGAGATTACTCACTTGTGCTGTGGCTGGAGTGGATAAAGCTGGAGGGCACACTGAGCCCTGTTGAATCACAGTGTCTCTGCATGGAGAAGCTGCAGCCGCCATCTTGGAAAGCACAGGGGGAGTTAGGCCGAAGTTCAGTTGCCGGTTAACGTCCTTTTTCTGCTGGGATCCGGACATTTAAACTGATGCCCGGATCCGTGAGGGTGTGGGATCTGTTCCTCCTGCTGAGAATTGCTAAACGAAGCAGTTATGCCAGGCTCTGGAAGGCCGGAGCGGTGCGGAGCTCTCGGTCAGCGTGAAGCTCCGGAAGTCCCACGCATGCGCACTAATGACATCCCAAATTATTATGTATCTTGGGGTTTATTTACTGAAAGGTAAATCCACTTTGCACTACAAGTGCACTTAGAAGTGCAGTTGCTAGAGATCCTAGGGGACAAGCAAGGAAAATAAAAAAAAACAGCATCTTTGCCTCTACACAATTGGATGAGAAAATCACCAGTACTACCCTTCAGATTTTCATCAACTACACTTGTATTGCAGAAAGGATTTGCCTTTAATAAACCCCAAAATACCTAATAATTTGGGGTGTACACAACAAAGTGCTAGAGTGCAATTTGCATAGTGGGGGCACTAGTTAGATTGACCTGTGTGTCCCCAAGGAAAAATATTGTTAGGGTTTTACTCTCACTTCCTGTTTGGCTATGTGACAGGAAGCAAAGCCAATTTTAAGAAAATAGACACAAAGCCCAACCTTAAAAAATAAATAAATAAAAATAAAAAATAAAAATCTTGATTTCCCTTAAATGTCCACAATTAGAATAGTATGGTCTTCAGCTTGATTTTAGTTCAGTGCTTCTAAACCCTGTCCTCAAGTACCCCCAACAGGCCATGTTTGCAGGTTTTCCTTCATCTTACACAGGTGCTTTAAATCAAACTCAATGGTTTTGTATTTTGGACAGATATTTTAGATAAGATAAAATTTCCTAAACATGTCCTGTTGGGGGGGGGGGGGGTACTTGAGGACTGAGGCTGAAAACCACTGCTCAAAAAGAAAATTGGATACTTACCACTCTGAAATGTTACTTTCCTGGTCACTATCCATGGCAGCATACGCACAATCCATGCATGTGCTACCATGAAGGCACCAGGAAAGTAACTTAAAACTAAAAAAAAAAAAAAAAAAGGGATTTGTGTAAGACATGCCAATCAGCCTAGTTAAGCTGCAGCTGGGAAATCAGTTTCATGAAAAGAACACACATAAAACATAAAAAATTTGAAACCATTTTATTGGTCCAAAAAAAAAAAAAACAGGACTTGGAAAAGAAGCAAGGAAAGCAAAATACACACATGTATGTTAATTTGAGACACTAACAGAATATGTTTGAGGTTTGACCCTTTTGCAGTGTAAATTAACAGGCGTTAAAAGGAGTGCACCCACAAATGGACATCTATTAAGGATTAAAACAACATTAGGCACAACATCTTAAGAAAGAATTTTAAAAATAATGCAGCACAGACAGTTAAATCAAAGTGAAAGTGAATGTAAAAACAACAAAAATTGCCAACATAAAAAAGATTTCATGGTAAAATAACCACCACCCAAAAAAAAAAAACAACAAACCAAAGTAACAAATAAATTGCATAAAAACACATCTGTTTTGCAACAACATAATAAACAAAATACAAATAGAAAATACATGTGTAGAAACTCGAAAAGGACACCCAAATGTACTCTCTTGCAGGACACCCCCCCCTCAATGCTTTGTAAATACGAAAATGTAATTTGCGCATCAGCGTGCACCGCAAGTCATGGCGCAAATGCTTCGTAAATCAGCCCCATAGTGAGTTAGGTTATAAAAGAGTTGTGAGCTGGTTGAGAGGGTATTAATGAAAGTGACAAAGTAGCAGCATGGAGGCAGAAGTTGTATTTTTGGAGGGTAGATTTGTATAGAGTCTTGCAAGAATATAGTTTTATGCCACAATCACTCAAGAGCACAGCTGCATCCTTTGAGTCCTCTGGTGTCATTTGTTTGCCAGGGTTGTAGCAGGGTCCTGTGCATAGAGAGGGGAGAAAGTGTGTTCAGGTAGCATGACAGAAAACGGTTGTAGACAGAAGCGGCCAGGTCAGATTTTGTAATATATTTGATCTACCATGCAAAATAGTTTTGAAATTACGGGTTGTTACATTTTTTTTTGTTAGAGGATCAGAGGAATAGACTAACATTTTTGGATGCACTTTTTGATTGGCAAACTATTGTTCATTAATGCTATGATAATGTTATGTGATATGTTTCTAAATGTGCACAAGATTAATGAGCATGCTGTATATACAGTATCTCACAAAAGTGAGTACACCCCTCACATTTTTGTAAATATTTTATTATATCTTTTCATGTGACGACACTGAAGAAATGATACTTTGCTACAATGTAAAGTAGTGAATGTACAGCTTGTTTTAAAGTGTAAATTTGCTTTCCCCTCAAAATAACTCAACACACAGTCATTATTGTCTAAACTGCTGGCAACAAAAGTGAGTACACCCCTAAGTGAATATGTCCAAATTTGGCCCAAAGTGTCAATATTTTGTATGGCCACCATTATTTTCCAGCACTGCCTTAACTCTCTTGGGCATGGAGTTCACCAGAGCTTCGCAGATTGCCACTGGAGTCCTCTTCCACTCCTTCATGACAACATCAGATGCTCAATAAGGTTTAGGTCTGGAGACATTCTTGGCCAGTCCATCACCTTTACCCTCAGCTTCTTTAGCAAGGCAGTGGTCATCTTGGAGGTGTGTTTGGGGTCATTATCATGTTGGAATACAGCCCTGTGGCCCAGTCTCCGAAGCGAGGGGATCATGCTTTGCTTCAGTATGTCACAGTACATGTTGGAAATCATGGTTCCCTCAATAAATTGTAGCTCCCCAGTGCTGGCAGCACTCATGCAGCCCCCAGACCATGACACTCCCACCACCATGCTTGATTGTAGGCAAGACACACTTGTCTTTGTACCCTCACCCGGTTGCTGCCACACACGCTTGACAACATCTGAACAAAATAAGTTTATCTTGGTCTCATCAGACCACAGGACATGGTTCCAATAATCCATGTCCTTAGTATGCTTGTCTTAAGCAAACTGCATGCTTTCTTATGCATCATCCTTAGAAGAGGCTTGCTTTTGGGATGACAGGAATGCAGACCAATTTGATGCAGTGTGCGGTGTATGGTCTGAGCAATGACAGGCTGACCCCCCAAAACTTCTACCTCTGCAGCAATGCTGGCAGCACTCATACTTCTATTTCTGAAAAAGACAACCTCTGAATATGATGCTAAGCACGTGCACTCAACATCTTTGGTCGACCATGGCGAGGCCTGTTCTGAGTAGAACCTGTCCTGTTAAACCACTTTATGATCTTGGCCACCGTGCTGCAGCTCAGTTTTAGGGTTTTGGCAATCTTCTTATAGCCTAGGCTGTCTTTATGTAGAGCAACAATTCTTTTTTTCAGATCCTC
The DNA here is from genome assembly GCF_042186555.1 of Aquarana catesbeiana. Classification (NCBI taxonomy): domain Eukaryota; kingdom Metazoa; phylum Chordata; class Amphibia; order Anura; family Ranidae; genus Aquarana; species Aquarana catesbeiana. Next base: position 203,572,927 of record NC_133326.1, on the reverse strand, counting down.
AGAGTTCTTTGCCATGAAGTGCCATGTTGAACTTCCAATGACCAGTATGAGAGTGAGATCGATAACACCAAATTCAACACACCTTCTCCCCATTCACACTTGAGGCCTTGTAACACTAACTAGTCACATGCCTCCAAGAAGGGAAAATGGCTAATTGGGCCCAATTTGGACATTTTTACTTAGGGGTGTACTCACTTTTGTTTCCAGCGGTTTAGACATTAATGGCTGTGTGTTGAGTTATTTTGAGGGGACAGCAAATTTACACTGTTATACAAGCTGTACACTCACTACTTTACATTACAGCAAAGTGTCATTTCTTCAGTGTTGTCACATGAAACGATGTAATAAAATATTTACAAAAATGTAAGTGGTGTATTCACTTTTGTGAGATACTGTATGCCTGTTCACTGTTTGGTATTGTGGGATGAGTGATCTGGTTTTCTACCCTTTTTTCTGTAATGTTTGGGTTTTATTTGCCAGTTTTTCACTATTATCATTATCTCTTCTAGACAAGTGTATAGACCCTTAATTATTGCAATTAGTTGAATGCCATTTGCACTGGTCTTGAAAAAACAAATCTATTTTGTGAAACACATCAACCTATATATTTGGGTTTGTGTAAAAAATACATTATAGCTGTATGTGATTCAATATCTATGTAACATACACTGTGTATACTGGTGGTGAATTTAATGTACGCATGTCTTATAAGTTTTTATTGAATTTATAAATACATTTGAGACCCCCCGGGTAGGGATTATATTTCTTTGAGTGCTATAATTAGGGTCACAACTAGTATACTTCAGGTTGATACTGGGAAATCTTACCTTTGATGTCTCCAAGACATATATCAAACCACCTGGTCATTAGGTTGGTAGCACTTACCCAGCACAGCAAATACAGATGTAGTTGTTGTTTGCTTTTAAAGAAATATCCAGCCACATTTTAATTTACCAAAAAATCTACATAATATAAAGTTCTATGCACTTGCCAGTTTTACTGTAAGCCACAGCTGTACTGAAAGATACAGTTCAGTTCCCATTAGTAGGAGTATTATTGTAGTTCAGGAATAGGGGTGGGCCAAATGCTTTTGTTGTAAGCATTTTTTATTCTCCTACAGAAACAAAACCTTCTTAAGCTATACATTGTCTTCCAAAAATGCATTCATGAACAAAAAGCTTACACGGGTAAGTAACTACTAACGTAACACAAATAAAAATTCTGTCCTTTAGCTAGAAATCTTTATTAATTAGTAAGGAATGATATTGACTTATTCAAATAAGCTATTGCTAATTATCAGAGCGTGGAAGCTATTTCAGAAAAACAACTAAATCCTAACATTGAATCAATAAGGATTCAGCATGAACTCCTTATTGCTTATTAAACTACCTGATTTATATTTGATAGGTAAAAGTTAAAAGATTACAATTAATCTTCTCAATGTCTAACCCGATGGATAATATTTTAGTTTTGGGTAGCTGGTGTATTAAATCACCAGTTGGCAAATTTTACCTTTCTTATGGTGAGACTTTCTTATGAGAGTCCCTTTTATTTTTCTAATGCCTTGGCGTATCACTCCTACTGCAAGAGGTGGTATGATGGGTAACTCTGGGAACTATTCCAAGAGCAACTTCCCTTGCACCAAAAAATACCGTTATCTCAATGCAGCGATGTTTTATGATATGTGATCGAACCTGCTCAAAACAAAACATGCATGACAAAACCAACATCAAAATAAATTACATAAAAAAAGGTATTCACTTAAACAAAATGCACAATGTCCTTCTTTATAAATGAATGTCATTAACCAATCAGTAAGTGCAGTACAGTCCTCCTATGTAGTCTGTGTGGTATAAAGAATTAGTGCTGATATAAAAAAAACGTGCCAGAGATATTCTTATCCTAATTAATTCATGCAAATTGATCGATTAATGTGCAATCTATATATTTCACTTGTGATTGTTCCACCAACTGTAGTGCTCTTCCCTTCACTGACAAATACCTCACCTCCAGTATTTCATCCAAATTAATCCCTTTGCTCCTAAGTGTAAAACAAATGTTAATGCCTATGCACAATTTTTCAACTTTGACATGTGTTAGTAAAACCATACATATCATCACAGCTACTGTGCATCCAGTGGATTATACCTTTTTTTTTCAGGACAAACTGTCTTTCATTTAGTGGTAAATGGTAATGGATATCTCCTGATTTTCTTTTATTATCAAAGGGAAATTGTCCCATAACCTTCTACCAAACAACAACCCAAAATAAATTCTCCTGCTCCTGACAATCACAGCGATACCACATATGTGTATGTTAGTTGTTGTTTGTACCCATAGTACAGCCTAGAAACAATACTGTGCATTTTGTTTTGTTTTTTATCCTACCTAAAACACACTGACACTGATACTAACTGACACTAAAAAAATAAATAAAAAAATCCTGCCCCCCCAAAAAAACTGACTCTAACCTTGACCTTAACCCAAACACTAACCCTGACAATGGCTTAGATCAAACCTTGTTGTAGTTTTTTTTTTGTATTATTTTATTTTATTATTATTATTATTGATTTTTTTTACAGACAGTTGGGTAGGCTTCATAGTGAATGATTCACTATTATAGCCAATCAGAGGCTATAACAGCAATCAGGTGACTCAGAGTTGAGATATCTGATGGACTGCAGACAACAAGCCTCTTTCTTATTAAGGGTCCTGGTCTCCAGACACTCACAAGATGGTGGATCGCAAACTTCCTGTCATACGGCTTGACACCATCAGCCCCACCCTACTCATTATATCACTAAACACGTGATTTCATCAGTGGAGCCCCACTTTATCTTTCTGGCAGTTGTCCATTCAAACTGAAGTAGGGGCAGTGTGGAGTGCATCACATAGCTCCCCTTTCTTTTTACTTATTTGATGTGCATAAAAGTACACTTCATTCATGTCACTGTACAGCAGCCCGATGCACTGTGCTGCTGTACAGTGACATGCAATCCTGTACTGTGCAGCACTGCAATAAAATGCAACATGTCTGCATTTTATTGTAGCCCACTGAAGAGCAGCTCTGGGTTGTGTTACAGTGTGAATAGGACATGAATATTTTCTGTGTGTCCTTGTGGTGACCAGAGTTCTAGAGTGTGGTAAAACACCAGTTACTGCATATAGTGTGAATTAGCCCTTACTGCAATATTTTACCTGCAGGGAGACTATGGTGTTGATTTACTAAAGAGAAATAGACTGTGCACTTTTGCAGTGCAGTTGCTCCAGAGCTTAATAAATGGGGGAGGGATCTGACTGCTTCCATCATCCAAACATGTGCAAGAAAAAATGTTTTTTTTTATTTTCCTTGCATGTGATTGGGTATTCTTAGTAAAGTGAAGCTTCACCTCATTTACTAAGCTCGGGAACAATTGCACTTGCAGAGTGCACAGTCTATTCGCCTTTAGTAAATCAACCCCTATAGCTGTGGCTGCAGGGGTGGACCTACTACTTGACATACACATGGGGCATCACCTAATTTGCCAGTTCCGGTGACATGTTAGTGCAGAAAACTTCTCTCTGTCATTAAAAACTAAATGATAAAAATATTACACATTTAAATAAGTAAAATCATTATACAAAGATAAACTGCTCTTGATGCATGCTGGAATCATTCCCTTAACAATCTGTAATCACATTATTTACGAGTAAGAAAGAATTTTTGAAGAAACTTGAAGAAACTTAATTAACAGTGTTCATCTTACTTTTGGGACTTCTGTAATATGTGTATTGTAATTTACAGAACCTAACAACATTAGAAAAAGCAATTAGTTAGAGCAAATTGCATTGTCTGCTTATTAAAACATACAACTGTACTAAAGCAGGTTGTTTTGCTAGTGGAATGTGCCAGTCTCAAGGCAAAATAATTATCAGGAATTCCTTTCATTTTCATTAAGATTTGAAAGGGCGGCCAGATGGTTAAGTGAAGGGAAGATGTTTCACTAAAAATGAGGGAAGGTGACATCTTTCTGTCCTTAAACCCTCACAACTCTTTCTGTGAATCTGTATGAAGTAGGCATGCAGTTAACACTTTCATCCTTTTTGTGTGCAGAAAAGGGGAGAATCAACACCCTCTTGCTGAAGGACTTACTGAAAAATGGAAACAGTATCCTAGGACAATGGACGTTTTTCAACATGGGAACCCAGTAGATGGTGAAAAGCGCTTTCTGCCATTGATCAGTGGATATAGGATCCATTCCATGGATTCACTCATTACTAGTTGTTATTTACTACTGCAAGTTGCAACCAGTCAGTGTACTTTGCACATCTTATTGAGGTATGCCAATGATTACAGTGTTTACATTTTACACAGTCGATTTACCAAAAACAATCACACTTTCAGCAAAAATTGGTATAGCATAAAATTGTTGTACAACTAATTTTGTAGTTTAAAATTGGACTCTAGGCAAACGGTTGAATATACACTGTATATACATATATGGGAGCTGTTTTACATGCCAGATGATTTGTATTCATGCCCACCCAGTCCTGTTTGGCAGGATCTGTCACTGCTTCAGTAACTTTTACAGGCCTTGTCCTTTTCCCAGCGTGCAATTAGACACCAAAAAGAGAAGCAGCGAACTTTTGAGCTCATCTCTCGGTCACTCTGCTCTCTACCCCTATCATCATGCTATTTTTTGCACTGCACTACACTGTTTTCTTCTTCTGCTTTCCCCCTTCTCAGTCTAAGATCTGATAACATCAGATCAGGCTGATAATCAAATGCAAGTACTTACACTGTAAAAGTTAGGCATTTTTAAGTGACATTAAAGGTTGATTTACAAAAAAAAAAAATAAGCATGTCATACTTGCCTGCTCTGTGCAGGGGTTTTGCACAGAGCAGCCTCAACCTCCTCATTTTGGGTCCACCGCTGGCGCTTTTGGCTCCTCTACTTCAGCCAGTGCCCCCAATAGCAAGCACCGAATCCTGTCCATAAGACACATATGTCTCGGCCCCTCCCCCATGCTCTCTCCTCACTGGCTGTAATTGACAGTAACAGGAGCTAATGGCTCCCACTGCTGCCAATGAGGAATGAGAGAACCGGGAGAAGCTCAGCTCTCATCGCTGGATCAAGAGGGAGCTCAGGTAAGTATTGGGGGGGCTGGGGGGTGCTACACACAGAAGGCTTTTTATTGTCATCCATAACTGTAAAAAGCCTTGAGCATTTAAAACCACTTTAATGATGTCCAATGCAGAGCTGAATAAATTTTTGTATGTGCCAGGGGTTCAGGCCTAACTCCAACCAAAATGTTTTCTTTTGTTTTGGTCAGAGGGGTCTTTGGCCTCATTGGTGAGATTTCCCTTCACTTCCTGTTAGGACATAGAATGAAGAGAAGTCACTCCAGTAGGGACACAGAGTGCAAACAACACTTATTTTGTCAGTAAAATGGGAAAGTGATTGAACCTCTGTCAGGTTATTATTGCTGTCTGTGTCTTCCTGGCCAATTGACATGCTCTCCCTATATTTCTTGACTATCATGGGGACAGACAAAATCTTCCCAATAGGATCATGGACAGCAGCCAAAACTTGACAGAAATGTTTACCATTCCAAGTTTCTCCAAAACGAAAATAAAAAGTTGTGTTCAGGTTGAGGTTAATTTTTATTGAAAATAACTTTCCATTTCCATCTGCTAAAAAAAATAATTGAAATTCTCTTCCATACAACTATGGTAACAATATATTATGCTTTTTTATTGTTTAAGGGCCAGTTCACATTAGGAACCACATGTGAAGCATGCACAGCACTGGATTCTCTGGACATGAGTGTATGTGAATTGAAGATAAGCCTGCGCAAAGATAAAAGAGTATAAATAGGCACCATTCCTCCTTCCCACCAGCATGGTGTGGGACAGGATTGCTGCTATTTCCTAACCCTTTGGATAGGAACTGTTATAGTGAGGATTAAATTCAACACTTCCATGTAGTGGATTCACCCTGCACTGTCCATGCAAACAACATTTGGCATCTCACCTGCGCCTGACTGTTGGACAATTGTCTGCGGTCTTTGTACAGTATGAGCGTTGTTACAGAGGACCTATGGGAGCAGCTTCTCAGGATTATGGGAGTGCTTAAGCCAAGCCATGCAATATGCTAAGTGGTACTATCCCTGAGGAAAGAGTTATTTTCATTCATACTTTGAAACACATTGGATACCCCTATCTGCTGGATTCTGTCCATCAAATTATCATCATGGTTGAATTTACAAGCAAGTAGCTGGAAGATACCACTTATCATGTACTCCATGTATTTTATTTCATCTTCCCAATATCCGGATACATGTTATGATGTAATTTGTATGTGGTTGTAAATTGTACACTTTTCTTTTATTAACCTTTTTAATGATGTGTTTAAATAAACTATATATATTTCATTAAATGATGGTTGAATTGCCTTTAAAGTCCCAAACATTAGGATATGTTCAGAATCTATAGGGTATAAAAAAAGGAAAGGGGTTGGGGAACTAAGTATTGCACAGCCACCCCAGTATAGGAAATTAATGTTTCTGTCAGGGCTGGGCTCAGCCCTTCCTTCTCTGAGCTAGTCGCTCAGCTGTCAGTTAATTGCCAGCTCCTATCTCTCCACAGTGACTCACCTGTTGATGATATCCTGCTCGTTAGTCCTGCTTACTTAAGCCATCCAGCCCAGATCTTCTTTGCCTTTGCCTGGTCAACATCACAGAGACTCTCTCCTGTGTGCCTGTTAAAGACTTGCTTGGCTGATGTCCCTTCTGGTTCCAGACCCTGCTTGCTGTTCCACTATGCTGAATCTCTGGTTTCCTGATATCCTGACCAGTTCTGAAGTACGCTGATCCCTGACTTCCTGGCTTGTCTGACAATCCATTCCAGTTACCAAACTTTGGCTATGTTTTGACTATGTTTGTTCTATTTACTTTTATTATTATTAAACAAGTGTGATTTAAATGTACTTCTGTCTCGGTCTGATTCATGGTTTCTGATAGTAGGTGAAGCCCATGAATTCAGATCATGCAGTTAATGCACTTGTTGGTAAAATTTTTTCCAGATTGGATGACCAGGATCACCACATCAATCAGTTTGCCGTAGCATTACAGACACTCCTGAGTTGCACGGTTCACCTGGAATCTCCCACTGTGGCTACTCCGGTACAACCTGTGGTGCAGGCTGTCCCTGCTGCTACTCCAGTCTCTGTGCAGGCACCCGCCTTGAGTATTACCTCTGTAAGAGGTATGTCTGGTTTCGCTCCACTTCCCATTGATTTGGGGGTGATCCAGTTCCATGCAGAGGGTATCTCAACCAGGTTGAGATATACTTTGAGATGCTGCCCCAGGCATTTCCCAAGGACAGAAGCAAAGTAGGTTTCTTGATATCTTTGCTTTCTGAGAGAGCCTTAGCCTGGGCAAACCCTCTATGGCAGATGCAAAAACCTGTTGTCTTGAGTTACCCTGAGTTTGGGGCCTCCTTTAAAAGGGTATTTAACATTCCCGCATGCTCCACTTCTGCTGCCAAGTGCCTCATGTCCATCAAGAACTGTTGCGGACTACGCCATTGAATTCCGTACTCTGGCAGCAGAGGTTGCTTGGAACAATGAGACCCTCGTGGCTGCTTTTTCTCATGGTCTCTCGGATTCCATCAAGGATGAGTTAGCAGCTCCAGATATACCCACTGAGCTGGAGAAGTTGATCATGTTTGCCATCCTCATTGACTCCTGACTCAGAGAAAGACTTTTTTAAGGAGCACTTGTGGAAGCCTCCTGTACGTTTGCCTCCAAGCTTTTCTGTCCCACCCATGCCTCCCTCACCTCCCATGCCTCCTGGTACCGAGTCGGTCAGTGAAGGTGAACCCATGCACTTGGGCTTCATGTGTCTCTCTGCGGATGAGAGAACCTTTAGGAGGAGGGAGAGATTGTGCCTTTATTGTGACCAGGCAGGTCACTTTTTGAAATCTTGTCCTACCCGTCCAGGGAACGCCCGAACCTTGAGGTCCTGTCAATGACAAACCTTAGGTGGCATTGATTCATCCCCAGTTATCCAGAAGGATAAGCCCCTGGTTTCGGTCACCCTTTCTTGGGCTGAGTCATCTGTCGAGATACAGGCTCTAATTGACTCTGGGGCTGCAGGCCTGTTCATTGATGCTGCCTTTGTATTGCAGCACTCGATTCCGCTGCAGCTGCGTGACACTCCACTTGCCATTGAGGTTCTTGACGGGAGACCCTTACAGCCTGCCCATGTGACTCATGAGACGGTTCCGTTGTCCATGGCCGAAGGGGCACTTCACCATGAGATAATCCAATTCCAAGTTTTTTCCTCACCTAAGTTTCTGCTGGTTATTGGTTATCCTTGGTTTCAGAGGCAAAACCCCTCTTTTGATTAGCTCCATGCTGAGGTTCTCTCCTGGTCATCACAATTCAGTAAGGCATGCTTCCAGAAGGTAGCCAAGGTCCTGTGCACTTCTTGACTCTCCTCCCTAACGGAGGAGTACTGCAATTTTAGCAATGTCTTTGACAAAGGTCAAGTCGGTAATTTGCCTCCACATTGGCCGTATGATTGCGCAATTGACCTTCAACCTGGTGCCATACCCCCTCGTGGCCGGGTTTACCCTTTGTTGGTCTTGGAGGATAAGGCCATGGAGTAGTATGTTGCAGACGCACATTCTCGAGGTTTCATCCGCAAATCCTCGTCCCCTGCTGGTGCTGGTTTCTTCTTCGTGAAGAGGAGGAGTGGTGAACTGAGACCTTGTATTGCTTATAGGGTCCTCAATGGTTTCACGATTAAGAATGTAAGGGCTGACGCCTTATCATGACAATTTTCCTCCACGTCCAAGTTGGGGTCGGTTCCGGTTCCTGTGATTCCTAATGATCGGATACTGGCTACAGTTGCGCAATTGACCTTCAACCTGGTGCCATACCCCCTCGTGGCCGGGTTTACCCTTTGTTGGTCTTGAAGGATAAGGCCATGTAGTAGTATGTTGCAGACGCACATTCTCGAGGTTTCATCTGCAAATCCTCGTCCCCTGCTGGTGCTGGTTTCTTCTTCGTGAAGAGGAGGAGTGGTGAACTGAGACCTTGTATTGCTTATAGGGTCCTCAATGGTTTCACGATTAAGAATGTAAGGGCTGACGCCTTATCACGACAATTTTCTTCCACGTCCAAGTTGGAGTCGGTTCCGGTTCCTGTGATTCCTCCTGATCGGATACTGGCTACAGTTAGTACCAGCCTCACTTCTCCTTTAGGTGACAAAATTCTTGCTGCTCAGGTCCATGCTCCTCCTGAGAAACCTTGGGACCGCTGCTTTGTCCCAGAGAGTCTCCATACTGTCATGCTCCAAACTTACCATTCTCCCAAGGCTGCTAGCCACCCTGGGAAGAATCAACTCTTTTGGGCCATTTCCCAATAATTGTGGTGGCCTAGTCTACGTGCTGATGTAACCGCCTTCGTAGCTGCCTGTTCCATGTGTGCTCAGAGTAAGACTCCAAGACATCTTCATGTGGGCCTCCTACAACCCATACCCAATGCAGAAAGGCCCTGGACCCACCTGTCTATGGATTTCATTGTGGAGTTACCCAACTCCCAGGGCAACACAGTTATCCTTATGTTGGTTGACCAGTTCTCAAAAATGTCTCATTGTAATCCACTTAAGAAGTTGCCCACTGCTAAGAAACTGGCTTTGATTATTGCTCGGGAGATCTTTCGCTTACATGGGCTTCCAAAGGTGATTGTCTTGGACAGGGGTAATCAGTTTGTGTCCCGCTTCTGATGAGCCATTTGTGCACAGTTGGGAATTCAGCTTGCTTTCTCCTCTGCATATCACCTGCAGTCTAATGGGGCCGCACAACGAGCCAATTAGTCCTTGGAGCAATTCCTATGTTGCTATATTTCTGACCATCATAACAACTGGTCAGACCTATTACTGTGGGTGGAGTTTACTCACAACAGTACCTCGAATTCTGCTTCCCAATTGTCCCCGTTCATGGCAAATTATGGTTTCCAACCTTCCATTTTGCCTGACTTGTTTGTTACGCAGAGTATTCCTACGTTAGAGGAGCAACTCCGTGTCTTCGTTCCACTTGGGCACAAGTCCAGGAGGCTTTGCGACATGCTAATGATAGGTACAGACTCCATGCTGACTGCAGACGCCTGCCTGTGCTTTCCTGTCAGGTTGGGGACAGGGTCTGGCTGTCATGTCACAACCTCCTACTTCGTGTTCCCTCACTTAAGTTTGCACCTCGGTTTATTGGGCCTTTCTGTATTCTTTGCAGGATTAACCCAGTGGATTACCCATTAGACCTTCCTTCTAATATGCGTATTTCGAATGTATTTCATGTCTCCTTATTAAAACCTTTGGTCTGCAACCACTTTACCACTTTGGTGCTACGTCCTCACCCTGTACAGTTTGAGGACCATGAGGAGTATGAAGTACAGTCCATTGTTGACTCCCGTAGGTTCCATGGGTGCATACAGTACTTGGTGCATTGGAAAGGGTATGATCCAGAGGAACGCTCTTGGGTCTCATCCTCGGACGTACATGCCCCTGTCCTCCTCCATGATTTCCATAGACATTTTTCCCTCAAGCCTGGTGGTCCTCCGAGGGGGAGGGGTCATTGAGGAGGGGTACTGTCAGGGCTGGGATCAGCCCTTCCTTCTCTGAGCTGGCCGCTCAGCTGTCAGCTAATTGTCAGCTCCTATCTCTCCACAGTTACTCAGCTGTTGATGATATTCTGCTCGTCAGTCCTGCCTACTTAAGCCATCCAGTCCAGAGGTTCTCTGCCCTCACCTTAGTCAACATTACAGAGATGCTCTCCTGCATTCCTGTTTAAAGACTTGCTTGGCTGACCTCCCTTCTGGCTCCATGTCCTGCTTGCTGTTTTACTACTCTCATCTCGGGCTCCCTGATGTTTGACTTGTCTGACTATCCATTCTGGTTCCTGAACTCTAGCTATGTTTGTTCTATTTACTTTTATTATTAAACAAGTGTGATTTAACTGCACTTCTGTCTCAGTCTGATTTCATGGTTTTTGACAGATACGGGCTCTAATCGACTCTGGGGCTGCAGGCCTGTTTATTGATGCTGCCTTTGTATTGAAGCACTCGATTCTACTGCAGCTGTGTGCCACTCCACTTGCCATTGAGTCTCTTGATGGGATACCTCTACAGCTTGCCCATGCGACTCATGAGACTGCTCCATTGTCCATGGCCTTAGGGGTTCTTCACCATGAGATAATTCAACTCCAAGTTATTGCCTTACCTAAATTACCGCTGATTATTGGTTACCCTTGGTTACAGAGGCAAAACCCCTCTTTCGATTGGCTTTGTGCTGAGGTTCTCTCCTGGTCGCCACAATGCAGTAAGACATGCTTTCAGAAGGTGGCTAAGGTCTTGTGCACTTCTTCACTCTCCTCTCTGCTGGAGGAGTACTGAGATTTTATCAATGTTTTTGCCACAGGTCAAGACAGTAGTTTGCCTCCACAGGGGTCATATGATTGCGCAATTGACCTTCAACCTGGTGCCATACCCCCTTGTGGCCGGGTTTACCCTTTGTCGGTCTCGGAGGATAAGGCCATGGAGGAGTATGTTGCAGACACACTTTCTCGAGGTTTCATCTGCAAATGCTCATCTCCTGCTGGTGCTGGTTTCTTCTTTGTGAAGAAGAAGAGTGGTGAATTGAGACCTTGTATTGATTATAGGGGTCTCAATCGTTTGACGATTAATGTTTATCCGATTCTGTTGTTTACTGAGTTATTTGACCGCCTCAAGGGAGCAACGGTTTTCACGAAGCTTGATTTGAGAGGGGCATACAATCTCATGAGGATTAAGGAAGGTGACGGATGGAAGACTGCATTTAATACCAGAACAGGCCATTATGAGTACCTCGTAATGCCATTTGGCCTTTGTAACTCTCCGGCAGTTTTTCAGGAATTTATTATTTATGTCCTCTGAGATTTGTTGCAGTTATGTGTGGTGGTTTATCTCGATGATATCCTCATATTTTCCAAGTCCCTAGAGAGCCACCACACAGATGTCTGCTGTGTGCTTCAGAAACTAAGAGTACAATCTCTATTGATAATTGGAGAAGTACGAGTTCCATCGTGAACAGATAAAATTCCTGGGTTATGTCATTTCCACTGCTAGTTTTTCGATGGACCCAGAGAAACTTTCAGCAGTCCTACAGTGGCCCTGACCCATGGGGTTAGGTCCTCTGCAACGTTTTCTTGGCTTTGCCAATTATTATCGGAAGTTTATTTGTAACTTTTCATCTCTGGTGAAGCCCCTGACTGATATGACCAGAAAGGAAGGTAACTCACAGAGTTGGTCTTCGGAGTCCTTTAAGGCCTTTGAGAGTCTCAAGGCTGCCTTTGTTTCTGCTCCTGTGTTGGCACATCCTGATCCTACATTACCCTTTATCCTTGAGGTTGATGCTTCTGAGATTGGAGTTGGCGCCCTTCTGTCTCAACGTCCTACCTCTGAGAACGTTATGCGTCCTTGTGGCTACTTTTCCAAGAAATTGTCACCTGCAGAATGCAATTACCGGATTGGGGACAGAGAGCTGTTAGCGATCATTTTAGCCCTGAAAGAATGGAGACATCTCCTCAAAGGTACCACTGTATCGGTTCTCATTCTTACTGACCATAAGAATCTAACATTCTTGTCTGAGGCTAAATGCCTCTCTCCCAGAAGGGCGCGATGGGCTCTTTTCTTGTCAAGTTTCAATTACATTGTCTCATTCTTACCCGGTACTAAGAATGTAAGGGCTGACATTTTGCCACAACAATTTTCCTCCACTTCCAAGATGAAGTTGGCTCTGGTCCCTGAAATTCCTCCTGATTGTATTCTGGCTACGGTTTTCACCAGTCTCACTTCTCCTTTGGGTGACAAAATTCTTGCTGCTCAGGTCCTCCTGAGACCACTACTTTGTCCCAGAGAGTCTCCATACTGTCATGCTCCAAACTTACCATTCTCCCAAGGCTGCTAGCCACCCTGGGAAGAATCAACTCTTTTGGGCCATTTCCCAATAATTGTGGTGGCCTAGTCTACGTGCTGATGTAACCGCCTTCGTAGCTGCCTGTTTCATGTGTGCTCAGAGTAAGACTCCAAGACATCTTCCAGTGGGCCTCCTACAACCCATACCCAATGCAGAAAGGCCCTGGACCCACCTATCTATGGATTTCATTGTGGAGTTACCCAACTCCCAGGGCAACACAGTTATCCTTATGGTGGTTGACCGGTTCTCAAATGTCTCATTGTATTCCACTTAAGAAGTTGCCCACATCTAAGGAACTGGCTTCCATTTTTGCTTGGTAAATCTTTCGCTAACATGGGCTACCCAAAGTGATCATCTTGTACAGGGGTAGTCAGTTTGTGTCCCGGTTCTGGCGAGCCTTTTGTGCACAGTTGGGAATTCTACTTGCTTTCTCCTCTGCATATCACCCGCAGTCTGATGGGGCCACAGAACGAGCCAACCAGCCCTTGGAGCAGTTCCTACATTGCTATTATTCAGAGCATCATAACAACTGGTCAGACCTCTTACCTTGGACGGAGTTTGCTCACAATAGTGTCTTGAATTCTGCTTCCCAATTGTCCCCATTTATGGCAAACTATGGTTTCCAACCTTCCATGGTGCCTGACTCATTTGTTCCCCAGAGCATTCCTGTGTTAGAGGAGCATCTCCATGGTCTTCATTCCACTTTGGCACAAGTCCAGGAGGCTTTGCGACATGCCAATGATAGGTACAGACTCCATGCTGACCGCAGATGCCTGCCTGCACCTTCCTACCAGTTTGGGGACAGGGTCTGGCTGTCATCCCGCAACCTCCGACTCCATGTTCCCTCTCTAAAGTTGGCATCTTAGTTTATCTGGCTTTTCCGTATTCTACACAGGATTAACCCAGTGGCTTACACTTTAGACCTTCCTTCTAATATGCGTATCTCAAGTGTATTCCATGTCTTCTTATTAAAACCTTTGGTAGGCAACACCAAAGAAGATGTCGTGTCTGCAGGAAACGTGAATTTAGACATGACACCCTCTTTTATTGTCGCTCCTGTCCTGACCAACCTGGTCTCTGCATCGGTGACTGTTTCAAACGCTACCACACACTAGTGGAGTATTAGCGTAGGGTACAGCACTAGACAGTCCTAGGACACACTAACACAGGGTCTCGAAAGATGAGATGGCAGTCACATTTTGAGACCCTAATCTGGAACGTTCAGTTTATAGTTTTTATAAAAGTGAAAAAAAAACCACACACACACACACAAAAACACAAAAAATACAAAATAAAAAAGCCAAAATTAGTTGTGGTTTTATTTTTTTTTTCTTTCTCTCTATTGTTCTCTCTCTTATGTTTGCTCTCTACTGTCTGCTCTATTGTTCGCTCACTATTGTTCTATATCTATTGTTCTCTCTCTGTTTTATTTTTACTATGTTTTATTGTATTTGCTTTGCAGGTATGGTATGTCTTACTGTTATACTGTAATGTTACTTTTTTTTTTGTAAACCATCATTTGCTTAGCAGGTATGCCATTCAGCTGCACCACTGATTTATTTATCTTGACAGCAACAGCATTTGCTCCCACAATACGTAAATTAGGGACTTCAGCTCTGTAGGAGGTGATTTTACCACCACAGTTAAAAAAAAATGATGCATGTATGCCCATCATTTGAAGTGGTGGATGAAGGGCGGTATTCTAATGGTGGGCATACCCACTGATCAACCTTTTTTTCGTGCAGCCGACAGGCTGCACGAAAAAAAGAACATTACAATGTATGCCCAACAAGGACCAGTGACATACTGGTGCGTTGCTGGATTTTGAGTGGTTATACCAGAATGATGCCTGCAGGTTTAGGTATCATCTTGGTATCATTATTTTCAGCCAGTGGTCGGATTTCATGTAAAAGCAATCCTAGTGGCTAATTAGCCTCTAGACTGCTTTTACAAGCAGTGGGAGGGAACATCCCCCACCCTCTTCCATGGTTTTCCTGGGCTCTCCTTTCCCAGCAGGAAACCCGTTAGCCCATCTCTATGGCCTAAGAAACCAGAAGCTACGAGCATTTTAATGACTTAGGTTTCACCGGATATAAACAGCGCCATTGGGAAATTGAGAAAGCATTTTATCACACCGATCTTGGTGTGGTCAGATGCTTTGAGGGCAGAAGAGAGGTCTAGGGTCTAATAGATCCCAATTTTTTCAAAAAATAATACCTGTCACTACCTATTGCTATCATAGGCGATATTTACCTTCCCTGAGATAACAATAAAAATGATTTAAAAAAAATGAAAGGAACAGCTTAAAAATAAAAGAAAAAAGCAAAATAAATAATAGTAAAAAAAGCACCCTTGTCCCCTATGTTTATGCACAAAGATGAATGCAAGCGTCGGTCTGGTGTCATATGTAAACAGCAATTGCATCATGCATGTGAGGTATCACTCCAAACATCAGATCAAGGGCAGTAATTTTAGCAGTACACCAACTCTATAAATCTAAAGTTGTAACCTGTAAAGGCTTTTAAAAATGTATGTAGTTTGTTGCCACTGCACGTTTGTGTGCAATTTTAAAGCATGTCCTCTTTGGTATCCATGTACTTGGCATAAGATCATATTTTTTATTTCATCAAACATTTGGGCAATATAGTGTGTTTTTGTGCATTAAAATTTAAAAAGTTTTTTCCAAAAAATTGTGTTTGAAAAATCGTTGTGCAAATACTGTGTGAAAAAAAATTGCAACACCCACCATTTTAATCTTTAGGGCCTTTACTTTAAAAAAAATATATAATGTTTGGGAGTTCAAAGTAATTTTCTTGCAAAAAAAATATTTTTCCCAAAAGTGTCAGAAAGGGCAATAATTTTAGCAGCAGACCAACTCTATAAATCTAAAGTGGTAACCTGTAAAGGCTTTTAAAAATGTATGTAGTTTGTCGCCACTGCACATTTGTGTGCAATTTTAAAGTATGTCCTGTTTGGTATCCATGTACTTGGCATAAGATCATATTTTTTATTTCATCAAACATTTGGGCAATATAGTTGTCAGGAGAATAATTCCTTCAGGCGCCTTGGCCATGTTGCTGCGCTCCAGCGCATGCGCATTCATGGCCCGGCGCTACGGTGCACGCGCATGCACAATGGCACACACCCAACGTGACCCTTTAGTTGGCCTATATAAATGGCTCTGGTACTCAGACAAATTGCTGGTTTGTCTTCAGCTTCCTGTTGTTCCTTGATCCTGTTTGTTACCTGACCCTCGGCTTGTTTAACAGATTCCGCTCTTCTCCTGTGTTTGACCCTCTGCCTGTGACCCGGATCTGCCTACTGTCTCCTTGCCCTTGAACCTCAGCCTGTGACCTGGACTTGCCTTGTGTCTCCTTGACACCATACCTCAGCCTGTGTTGGAATATCCAGTTCTTCTGTGTTTGACCCTCAGCCTGGTTCTGGACTTTCTGTTTACCTTACTCCAGTGTGCCATCTCATCTGCCCATCTCTGCACAGCTGCTCATCCCTGCCAAGACTACTACTCCAGTCTTCACTTGCCTGCTGGGTAGCCTGTGCTTCTTTGTGCCATCCACTCCCTGTCTCACCTCCAGGGGACGGACTGCGCTTAGTCGCAAGGGTGAACCGCTCTCGGCATCTCGGCCTTGGTAAGTACGTTCCTGACAGTAGTGCATTAAAATTTAAAAACGTTTTTTTCCAAAAAATTGCGTTTGAAAAATCGCTGCGCAAATACTGTGTGAAAAAAAAAATTGCAACACCCACCATTTTAATCTTTAGGGACTTTGCTTTAAAAAAATATATAATGTTTGGGGGTTCAAAGTAATTTTCTTGCAAAAAAAAAATTCAAAAAGTGTCAGAAAGGGCTTTGTCTTCAAGTGGTTAGAAGAGTGGGTGATGTGTGACATAAGCTTCTAAATGTTGTGCATAAAATGCCAGGACAGTTCAACCCCCCCAAATGACCTCTTTTGGAAAGTCCCTCTGGCATTTCTTGACATAGCCTAGGGGCCTTTTTTGAATTAATCTCAAAGTGGACACTGCCGGGGAGACATCCATGAAGCTGCTTTTAATGATATGGATACTTATGCATTGTTAGTATATTGGAAGTAAGTGATCTCCATGTTCCTTGGTCCGCTCTAGGGGTGTTTTATACTTAGTATTAATCATCTTCTTTACTCTGTAATCCCCTAGATGCTAATTCTCACTCAATGAACCCTGATGAAGGATTCTCTGAAACGCGTCGGTTCAGTGAGACCTACCCACTTCCATTAACGGTCCTTTTTCCATTGTATTCCTATTTGTATCCATATTTACATTTATTCCATTATATGTGTACATTGTATGTTTTTGTTTTGATTTGTATATATTTTTCTTTGTCATGTAATAAAATTATTATTTTTACATATATTGTACCAACTGTGTGGTAGTGCTTTTAAAATCCCGCCCTAGGGGAACCATTGCTCTTTTCTATGTATTTGGGATGTGGTACACCCATAGAACCTACTTCCTGTCAGATTCCACTTTTCTCTTTTTGGAAATTAGACACCCCAAGCTATTTGCTGATAGGCATGTCGAGTCCATGGAATATTTTATATTTTGCCACAAGCTGAGGGAAAATCACTATTTTTTTTGCACAAGTCATCACTAAATTATATATTTCTCAAACATGCCATGGGCATATGTGAAATTACACCCCAAAATACATTCTGCTGCTTCTCCTGAGTATGGGGATACCACATGTGTGAGACTTTTTGGGAGCCTAGCCAAGTACAGGACCCCGTAAACCAAGCACCGCCTTTAGGCTTTCTAAGGGCATAAAATGGTGATTTCACTTCCTCACTACCTATTACAGTTTTAGAGGCCATGAAATGTCAAGATAGCGCAACCCCCCCCCCAAATGACCCCGTTTTGGAAAGAAGACACTTCAAGCTATTTGCTGAGAGGCATGTTGAGTCCATGGAATATTTTATATTTTGCCACAAGTTTCAGGAAATATTTTATTTATTTTTTGTTACAGAAAGTTGTCACTAAATGATATATTGCTCAAAAATGCCCCAAAATACATTCTGTTGTTTCTCCTGAGTACGGGGATACCACATGTGCGAGACTTTTTGGAAGCCTAACTGTGTACAGGACCCCAAAAACCAATCCCCGAAGCAGCAGAATGTATTTTGGGGTGTATTTCCACATATAACCATGGCATGTTTGAGCAATATATCATTTAGTGACAACTGTGCAAAAAAAATGTCATATTCCCGCAACTTGTGGCAAAATATAAAATATTTCACGGATTCAACATGCCTCTCAGCAAATAGCTTGGGGTGTCTACTTTCCAAAATGGGGTCATTTGGGGGGGTTTGTGCTATCTGGGCATTTTATGGCCTTCAAAACTGACAGGTAGTGAGGAGTGAAATCAAAAATCTATGCTCTTAGAAATCCTGAAGACTATATAGATATAAATAAATCATTTAGTGACAACTTTGTGTAATTTTTTTTTGTCATTTTTCAATCACTTGTGACAAAAATATTAAATATTCAATGGGCTCAACAAGCCTCTCAGCAATTCCCTTGGGGTGTCTACTTCCCAAAATGGGGTCATTTGGGGGGGGGGGGGGGGGGTTGTACTGCCCTGCCATTTTATCACCTCAAGAAATGAGATAAAAAACAACGAAAAGCTGCGTAAATTCTAGAAAATGTACCCTAGTTTGTAGACGCTATAACTTTTGCACAAGCCTATAAATATATAAATATATATACGCTTATTGACATTTTTTTTACCAAAGACATGTGACTGGATACATTATGGCCTAAATGTATGACTAAAATTGAGTTTATTGGATTTTTCTTATAATAAAACGTAGAAAATATATTTTTTTTTTTTCAAAATTTTCGGTCTTTTTCCATTTATATAGCAAAAAATTTAAATCACAATCAAATACCATTAAAAAAAGAAAGCTCTATTTGTGGGAAAAAAGGACAGAAATTTCGTTTGGGGACAACATTGCATGACCGCGCAATTACTAATTAAAGCAACGCAGTGTCAAACTGTAAAAAGTGCTCTGGTCACTGAGCAGCCTAATCTTCCGGGGCTGAAGTGGTTAAAGCAGGGGTCCACCTACATCAACCTAAAAAAAAATATTAAAAGCCAGCAGCTACAAATACTGCAGCTGCTGACTTTTAATACATGGCCACTTACCTGTCCCAGGGTCCAGCGATGTCGGCAGGCGACGCCGAGAACCCACTCGGTTCTCGGCAGCTGCCGCCACCATCCTAGGTGAGGGGATCAGGAAGTGAAGCATTGCGGCTTCACTTCCTGGTTCCCTACTGCGCATGCGCAAGTCGCGCTGCGCATCGTAACTGGTCCCCGCTATCTCCTGGGAGCTGTGTGTTTCCCAGAAGACAGCGCGGAGGGACAGGAAGAGGCATAGACTCCCATGTCTTAGACAGGTATCTGCACCCCCCTCCCCCCTGAAAGGTGCCTAATGTGACACCGGAGGGGGGGAGGGTTCCGAAAAGCGGAAGTTCCATTTTTGTGTGGAACTCCGCTTTAAGTAGAAGTACTAAGTATTACAAAATAGTGAATTTGAACAGTAGTGGTATATAATAAAACAAAAACATTTTTTGCATAAATAAACTTGCCTGATAGCCAGAGACCTTATAAAAAAACATCCTATGGGTTTCAACTAAAACATATAGACCCTGCCCATGAAAATTTGATGGAAAAATATAAATCTAATGAGAAATATAAAACATGGCGGCTGACATAAGAGACTCAATGGGGGTTATTTACTAAATGCAAATCCACTTTGCACTACAAGTGCACTGAAAGTGCACTTAGAATTGCAGTCATGGTAGATCTGAGGGGGGGCATGCAAGGAAAATAAAAAAAACAGCATTTTAACTTGCACATGATTGGATGATAAAATCAGCAGAGCTTCCCCTCATTTCAGAGCTTCCCCTCAGATCTACAGCGACTGCACTTCCAAGTGTATTTGTAATGCAAAGTAGATTTACCTTTAGTAAATCAACCCCAATGCCATTAGAATGTTTACAACTTAGGAATGAGAGGACACAAACAAGAAAGGAAGTGAATACTCAACTTTTGGCCAGGACAAGAAAACAAAAGGGCTGGAGGAGTCTTTTCTAAGCTCAACTTTTTATGGGATGTAAACTGCTTCTTCAGCAGACTCTCTAACTGTTTTTATAAAATAGGTGAAACACAGGAGGCAATTTACTAAAACTGGTGCACACAGAATCTGGTGCAGCTGTGCATAGTAACCAATCAGCTTCAGGGTTTTAGCCCTTGTTCACACTAAAGGCAGGTTTGAAATCAAATTTCAAACCCTCATTTCAGTGCGACTTCAGGGGCGACTTGAAAGACATCTGTGTGGGTTCATGCACAGATATATATTAAATTTGGCCCCCGAAGTCGCCAAAAGTAGTGCAATTCAGACAGTGCCGTTGCCGGCAATAGGCTGCAATTTGGCATGCAATTTGACATAAATAATCTCTATATAACTTCTAGATGTTGCAAAATGACAGTTTAAAGCTCAGCTCCTGTTTGTATTATTATTTTCAATGATGCAGTGAAAGGTAAAAACATTTATTGAATTGCTTATTTGTGTTGGGGAGATTTGACTTTATTACCTGTGTCCCTGGTTGGGGCAGCACTAAAAATGGAAATTACCACTATCAGACTTTTATTGCTGTGGTTTTCCTAACTGAGGGGACTTTCCCTCACTTCCTGTCCCAGAGACACTATGGGGGAGATTTACTAAAACTGGTACACTCAGAGTCTGGTGCAGCTGTGCATGGTAGCCAATCAGTTTATAACTTCAGCTTGTTCAATTATGCCTTGACAATAAACGCTGGAAGATGATGCTGGGCTGCACCAGATTTTACACGCTTCAGATTTAGTAAATAAACCTCTGTGTTTCAGGGTATAACTGGGTGTTACCAAAATTAGGGGAAATCTCTCCAGTGAGAGCATTTTGGCTAGAGTCAGGCTTTAAACAGAAGGTGAGTTGCACCATAACACATTTTTTTAACAACTTAATAAAGTTTTTTTATGTTTAAGTTAAAATGGAAAAAAACCTAAAGGAAAAACACACAATTGTGGGCAGGGCTGGACTGGGACAAAAATTTGGCCCTGGACTTCATCTAGACTGGCCCACTTTAATTTTGAGTGTCCCCATCAGCACCCCCTTACAGAGTGTCCCCAACAGTGTCCCCTATACATCAGAGTGTCCCCATCAGCACCCCCTTACATCAGAGTGTCCCTATCAGCATCACCCTTCACATCAGAGTGTCCCCATCAGCACCCCCTTCACATCAGAGTGTCCTTACATCAGAGTGTCCCCATCAACACCCCCCTTACAACAGAGTGTCCCCATCGGCATCTCCCTTACATCAGAGTGTCCCCATCAGCATCCCCCTTACATCAGACTGTCCCCATCAGCACCCCCCTTACATTAGAGTGTCCCCATCAGCACCCCCTTGCATCAGAGTGTCCCCATCAGTACCCTCTTACATCAGAGTGTCCCCATCAGCACCCCCCTTACAACAGAGTGTCCCCATCAGAATCTCCCTTACATCAGAGTGTTCTCATCAGCACCCCCCTTACATCAGAGTGTCCCCATCAGCACCCCCTTACATCAGAGTGTCCCCATTAGCACCCTATTCACATCAGAGTGTCACCCCTCTCCTCCCCCTCCCATGTGTACTTATAGTTCTCCAGAATGAAGGTAGCTTCTCATTCCTCTCTCCACTGGGGGGGAGAGGAAGGGAAGTTTGCCGGCTGTCTATCTCCCCCTGCAGGCTGGAGGGAGCAGAAAGCCTAATCCTCACTCCAACAAGTGTCGGCAGCTGCTTCTTAGTGACAGGAGTGAAATCGTGATCATTCATTCCTGTCAGTGAGGAGCAGCTCCAGGACTGCAGCTGACCAGCCCACTGAGCCTTCGGCCCACCGGGAAACTCCCGGCAGTCCCGATGACCAGTACATGCCTGATTGTGGGCTGCTACAACTACCATAGAAACACGAAGAGAACAATGCACTAAAAGTATGTTTGTGTTTTTATGCAAGTAATAGCACCCCCAGCTTTTTAGTTTTTTCTTTCTTTTGCTGTTTGCATAGTACATGTACCCAGGGACTCTGATTATTATTTTGGGTCTAAAGGCACAATTCATATTCTAATTTTTAAGTTAAAATGTAAAATGTGAATTATACATAAATCTCAGTTGGAACACATCTTTCTTACATTCATAGCGTTTGTGACCGTTTGTAACCATGACCATGAAAGAATTACAATCTGATGCCATACTGCCACTTCTCTTTCAGGAAAAGATGATTCACATGGTGCTAACATTTTTTGTTGACCATTTTGGAACAAGCTTTTTTTTTTTTTTTTTTTATACAAAAGCAGAACCTCCCTGCCAGTAAGTTTTCATATTTCTACTGCTACAAGCATAACATGCTTTGCAAATGTATTTTTGCTTTTTAATGCATGCTATTTCTTAAGATTTAAATGTCTTCTAAAAGTTAATTTTTATTTGTATAACATTTTTATAGATTCTTGAACTGTCTGCCTAATAAAAGAAGATCAATGTTCTACAGAAATATTTAAATACGTGCATATATGGAAAGTCAAGTAATACAAATCACAAATCAGTACAAAGAGTTCTTTGCACTTAGCATAACTAAACTTTGCCAATGTATGGTTCACTGCTTAATGACAATGTTACTTTCTGTAGTATTATCTACTGTACCTGCATACTGAACGCAAACTGTTCATTTTGTAAGATTACAGATGTACAAGGCTGCATCACCATAGCAACTAACCTAATTGGTACAGTGCATATCTTCCTTTAACCATAGGATGGAGCCAATACCCCTGAATATGAATCTTATCATTTAGGAGCACAAAATATAGAATTATTTTTTGTATTTTATGAAAAAAGGTAATCGCATTGTGTATGTCTTTTAGAATGCTGTAAACGTGTGCAGATTAGTTTAACAAGACACAAACTAGACTTTCTTTTTGGTTATTATAATGCAGAAATGACTGAATATTTGTATCTATCTGGAAATTTTGTATTACTTTGCTAAATATTGTTATGTACATCTGAAAGTATGAGCACAACACATGCTGAATAATTACATTTTTTCATACTGGGATTGAGGCTGGGTTCACACTGGTCCGACAAACGCTCCGACATTGGGAGCTCATGTCGCATGACGTGTGAAATTTAATGTTTCCCTATGGGAGCCGTCCTAACTGGTCCGACACAAGTCGTTCCGACTTTAGAAATGCTCCCTGTACTACTTTGGTCCGACTTTGATCCTACTTCAGCCTATTGACTATCATTGAAGTCGGATCAAAGTCGGATTGCTGTCTTGCATGATCCGACTTCGGCACGCGACTTGTGCTCAGATGTTCTTGAGGGGGAACTCCGCGCCAAATTTTAAATAAAAAACCGGCATGGGTTCCCCCTCCAAGAGCATACCAGGCCCTTGGGTCTGGTATGAACCTTGAGGGGAACCCCCTACGCCGATAAAAACGGCGTGGGGGTCCCCCCCAATCCATACCAGACCCTTATCCGAGCACGCAGCCCGGCCGGACAGGAATGGGGGTGGGGACGAGCGAGCGCCCCCCCCTCCTGAACCGTACCAGGCCGCATGCCCTCAACATGGGGGGTTGGTGCTTTGGGGGAGGGGGCGCGCTGCGGCCCCCCACCCCAAAGCACCTTGTCCCCATGTTGATGAGGACAAGGGCCTCTTCCCGACAACCCTGGCCGTTGGTTGTCGGGGTCTGCGGGCGGAGGGCTTATTGGAATCCAGGAGCCCCCTTTAATAAGGGGGCCCCCAGATCCCGGCCCCCCACCCTATGTGAATGAGTATGGGGTACATGGTACCCCTACCCATTCACCTAAGGAAGTGTCAATAAAAAAAAACCACAGTACACAGGTTTCAAAATTAATTTATTGGGCAGCTCCGGTATCTTCTTCCGACTTCTCCCGGTGTTCCGCCTCTTCTCCCGGGCCCCGCCGCTATCTTCTTCCAGCTCTATTGCCAGCGAGGGGCCCGGTCTGCTGCCGCTGTCTTGTCGCCGCTGTCTCGCCGCTTCTTCTCTTCATCTCTTCTTCCGATGTTGACACGACGCTCTCCCCGGCTGGAATGCTCTCTGTGCGCTCTGCTCTGACTTATATAGGCGGTGACCCCGCCCCCTTATGCCGTCACAGTCTCTGGGCATGCTGGGACTGTGACGGCATAAGGGGGCGTGGTCATCGGGTGATGACCACGCCCCCTAAAACTCGTCCCCACCCCCACCCCCATTCCTGTCCGGCCGGGCTGCGTGCTCGGATAAGGGTCTGGTATGGATTGGGGGGGGACCCCCACGCCGTTTTTATCGGCGTAGGGGGTTCCCCTCAAGGTCCATACCAGACCCAAGGGCCTAGTATGCTCTTGGAGGGGGAACCCATGCCGGTTTTTTATTTAAAATTTGGCGCGGAGTTCCCCCTAAAGATTCATACCAAACACAGTGCCGGGCATTGGCGGGGATCCAAGTCGGATCCCCGTTCATTGAAAGTCGGACACATGCCGGCTTCATGTCGCAGGGCAAAGTCGGATCCAAAGTAGGACGGCTGTCGTGTCGCACCAGTGTGAACCCAGCCTGAGGCTGGGTTCACACTGGTCCGACAAACGCTCCGACATTGGGAGCTCATGTCGCATGACGTGTGAAATTTAATGTTTCCCTATGGGAGCCGTCCTAACTGGTCCGACACAAGTCGTTCCGACTTTAGAAATGCTCCCTGTACTACTTTGGTCCGACTTTGATCCTACTTCAGCCTATTGACTATCATTGAAGTCGGATCAAAGTCGGATTGCCGTCTTGCATGATCCGACTTTGGCACGCGACTTGTGCTCAGATGTTCTTGAGGGGGAACTCCGCGCCAAATTTTAAATAAAAAACCGGCATGGGTTCCCCCTCCAAGAGCATACCAGGCCCTTGGGTCTGGTATGGATCTTGAGGGGAACCCCCTACGCCGATAAAAGCGGCGTGGGGGTCCCCCCCAATCCATACCAGACCCTTATCCGAGCAAGCAGCCCGGCCGGACAGGAATGGGGGTGGGGACGAGCGAGCGCCCCCCCCCCCCTGAACCGTACCAGGCCGCATGCCCTCAACATGGGGGGTTGGTGCTTTGGGGGAGGGGGCGCGCTGCGGCCCCCCACCCCAAAGCACCTTGTCCCCATGTTGATGAGGACAAGGGCCTCTTCCCGACAACCCTGGCCGTTGGTTGTCGGGGTCTGCGGGCGGGGGCTTATCGGAATCCGGGAGCCCCCTTTAATAAGGGAGCCCCCAGATCCCGGCCCCCCACCCTATGTGAATGAGTATGGGGTACAGCGTACCCCTACCCATTCACCTAGGAAAAGTGTCAATTTAAAAAAAAACACTACACAGATTTTTAAAGCATTTTATTAGACAGCTCCGGGGGTCTTCTTCCGACTTCGGGGGTCTCTCCGGTTCTTCTCCACGCTCTCCGGATCTTCTGCCGGGCTCCTCCGCTCTCTTCTGCTCTTTTGCCGCTCTTTTGCTAAAGCGGAGGAGCCCGGTCTTCAATCTTCTGCCTTCTGCCTTCTGCCTTCTGCCCTCTTCTCCTGATGTTGACACGACGCTCTCTGGGGCTAGAATGCTCTCTGTGCGCTCTGCTCTGACTTATATAGGCGGTGACCCCGCCCCCTTATGCCGTCACAGTCCCTGGGCATGCTGGGACTGTGACGTTTTAGGGGGCGTGGTCATCACCCGATGACCACGCCCCCTAAAACGTCACAGTCCCAGCATGCCCAGGGACTGTGACGGCATAAGGGGGCGGGGTCACCGCCTATATAAGTCAGAGCAGAGCGCACAGAGAGCATTCTAGCCCCAGAGAGCGTCGTGTCAACATCAGGAGAAGAGGGCAGAAGGCAGAAGGCAGAAGGCAGAAGGCAGAAGATTGAAGACCGGGCTCCTCCGCTTTAGCAAAAGAGCGGCAAAAGAGCAGAAGAGAGCGGAGGAGCCCGGCAGAAGATCCGGAGAGCGTGGAGAAGAACCGGAGAGACCCCCGAAGTCGGAAGAAGACCCCCGGAGCTGTCTAATAAAATGCTTTAAAAATCTGTGTAGTGTTTTTTTTTTAAATTGACACTTTTTTCCTAGGTGAATGGGTAGGGGTACGCTGTACCCCATACTCATTCACATAGGGTGGGGGGCCGGGATCTGGGGGCTCCCTTATTAAAGGGGGCTCCCGGATTCCGATAAGCCCCCCGCCCGCAGACCCCGACAACCAACGGCCAGGGTTGTCGGGAAGAGGCCCTTGTCCTCATCGACATGGGGACAAGGTGCTTTGGGGTGGGGGGGCCGCAGCGCGCCCCCCTCCCCCAAGGCACCACCCCCCATGTTGAGGGCATGCGGCCTGGTACGGTTCAGGAGGGGGGGGGCGCTCGCTCGTCCCCACCCCCATTCCTGTCCGGCCGGGCTGCGTGCTCGGATCGGGGTCTGGTATGGATTGGGGGCGACCCCCCACGCCGTTTTTTCGGCGTAGGGGGTTCCCCTCAAGGTCCATACCAGACCCAAGGGCCTGGTATGCCTCTGGAGGGGGAACCCATGCCGGTTTTTTATTTAAAATTTGGCGCGGAGTTCCCCCCTAAAGATTCATACCAAACACAGTGCCGGCATTGGCGGGAATCCAAGTCGGATCCCCGTTCATTGAAAGTCGGACACATGCCGGCTTCATGTCGCAGGGCAAAGTCGGATCCAAAGTAGGACGGCTGTCGTGTCGCACCAGTGTGAACCCAGCCTCAGGCTGGGTTCACACTGGTGCGACACGACAGCCGTCCTACTTTGGATCCGACTTTGCCCTGCGACATGAAGCCGGCATGTGTCCGACTTTCAATGAACGGGGATCCGACTTGGATCCCCGCCAATGCCGGCACTGTGTTTGGTATGAATCTTTAGGGGGGAACTCCGCGCCAAATTTTAAATAAAAAACCGGCATGGGTTCCCCCTCCAGAGGCATACCAGGCCCTTGGGTCTGGTATGGACCTTGAGGGGAACCCCCTACGCCGAAAAAAACGGCGTGGGGGGTCGCCCCCAATCCATACCAGACCCTTATCCGAGCACGCAGCCCGGCCGGACAGGAATGGGGGTGGGGACGAGCGAGCGCCCCCCCCCTCCTGAACCGTACCAGGCCGCACGCCCTCAACATGGGGGGTGGTGCCTTGGGGGAGGGGGGCGCGCTGCGGCCCCCCCACCCCAAAGCACCTTGTCCCCATGTTGATGAGGACAAGGGCCTCTTCCCGACAACCCTGGCCGTTGGTTGTCGGGGTCTGCGGGCGGGGGGCTTATCGGAATCCGGGAGCCCCCTTTAATAAGGGAGCCCCCAGATCCCGGCCCCCCACCCTTTGTGAATGAGTATGGGGTACAGCGTACCCCTACCCATTCACCTAGGAAAAAAGTGTCAATTTAAAAAAAAACACTACACAGATTTTTAAAGCATTTTATTAGACAGCTCCGGGGGTCTTCTTCCGACTTCGGGGGTCTCTCCGGTTCTTCTCCACGCTCTCCGGATCTTCTGCCGGGCTCCTCCGCTCTCTTCTGCTCTTTTGCCGCTCTTTTGCTAAAGCGGAGGAGCCTGGTCTTCAATCTTCAATCTTCTGCCTTCTGCCTTCTGCCTTCTGCCTTCTGCCTTCTGCCTTCTGCCTTCTGCCCTCTTCTCCTGATGTTGACACGACGCTCTCTGGGGCTAGAATGCTCTCTGTGCGCTCTGCTCTGACTTATATAGGCGGTGACCCCGCCCCCTTATGTCGTCACAGTCCCTGGGCATGCTGGGACTGTGACGTTTTAGGGGGCGTGGTCATCACCCGATGACCACGCCCCCTTATGCCGTCACAGTCCCAGCATGCCCAGGGACTGTGACGGCATAAGGGGGCGGGGTCACCGCCTATATAAGTCAGAGCAGAGCGCACAGAGAGCATTCCAGCCGGGGAGAGCGTCGTGTCAACATCAGGAGAAGAGGGCAGAAGGCAGAAGGCAGAAGATTGAAGACCGGGCTCCTCCGCTTTAGCAAAAGAGCGGCAAAAGAGCAGAAGAGAGCGGAGGAGCCCGGCAGAAGATCCGGAGAGCGTGGAGAAGAACCGGAGAGACCCCCGAAGTCGGAAGAAGACCCCCGGAGCTGTCTAATAAAATGCTTTAAAAATCTGTGTAGTGTTTTTTTTTAAATTGACACTTTTTTCCTAGGTGAATGGGTAGGGGTACGCTGTACCCCATACTCATTCACATAGGGTGGGGGGCCGGGATCTGGGGGCTCCCTTATTAAAGGGGGCTCCCGGATTCCGATAAGCCCCCGCCCGCAGACCCCGACAACCAACGGCCAGGGTTGTCGGGAAGAGGCCCTTGTCCTCATCAACATGGGGACAAGGTGCTTTGGGGTGGGGGGCCGCAGCGCGCCCCCTCCCCCAAAGCACCAACCCCCCATGTTGAGGGCATGCGGCCTGGTACGGTTCAGGAGGGGGGGGGGGGCGCTCGCTCGTCCCCACCCCCATTCCTGTCCGGCCGGGCTGCTTGCTCGGATAAGGGTCTGGTATGGATTGGGGGGGACCCCCACGCCGCCTTTATCGGCGTAGGGGGTTCCCCTCAAGATCCATACCAGACCCAAGGGCCTGGTATGCTCTTGGAGGGGGAACCCATGCCGGTTTTTTATTTAAAATTTGGCGCGGAGTTCCCCCTCAAGAACATCTGAGCACAAGTCGCGTGCCAAAGTCGGATCATGCAAGACGGCAATCCGACTTTGATCCGACTTCAATGATAGTCAATAGGCTGAAGTAGGATCAAAGTCGGACCAAAGTAGTACAGGGAGCATTTCTAAAGTCGGAACGACTTGTGTCGGACCAGTTAGGACGGCTCCCATAGGGAAACATTAAATTTCACACGTCATGCGACATGAGCTCCCAATGTCGGAGCGTTTGTCGGACCAGTGTGAACCCTAATGTCGCATGACGTATGAAATTCAATGTTTCCCTATGGGAGCCATCCTAACTGGTCCGACACAAGTCGTTCCGACTTTAGAAATGCTCCCTGTACAACTTTGGTCCGACTTTGATCCTACATCAGCCCATTGACTATCATTGAAGTAGGATCAAAGTCGGATCCTTGTCCTAACCATCTGACTTTGGCATCCGACATTGTGTTATTTCCTGCCCCCTGCTGTAGCCCCTCCCATTGTGTGTTAGTTTTGATTGGTCAAAGGACAAGTGTACTATCTGAAAAGTCGGATCAAAGAAGTATCCTGTTCATGAAAGTCGGATGGATGTAGGACCAATGTAGGATCAATGTAGGACCAATGTAGGACTGATGTTGCAGAGCAAAGTAGGATGAAAGTCGTACTACTGTCGTGTAGTATAGTGTGAACCCAGCCTAAGGCTGGGTTCACACTGGTGCGACACGACAGCCGTCCTACTTTGGATCCGACTTTGCCCTGCGACATGAAGCCGGCATGTGTCCGACTTTCAATGAACGGGGATCCGACTTGGATCCCCGCCAATGCCGGCACTGTGTTTGGTATGAATCTTTAGGGGGGAACTCCGCGCCAAATTTTAAATAAAAAACCGGCATGGGTTCCCCCTCCAGAGGCATACCAGGCCCTTGGGTCTGGTATGGACCTTGAAGGGAACCCCCTACGCCGAAAAAAACGGCGTGGGGGGTCGCCCCCAATCCATACCAGACCCTTATCCGAGCACGCAGCCCGGCCGGACAGGAATGGGGGTGGGGACGAGCGAGCGCCCCCCCCCCTCCTGAACCGTACCAGGCCGCATGCCCTCAACATGGGGGGTGGTGCCTTGGGGGAGGGGGGCGCGCTGCGGCCCCCCCACCCAAAGCACCTTGTCCCCATGTCGATGAGGACAAGGGCCTCTTCCCGACAACCCTGGCCGTTGGTTGTCGGGGTCTGCGGGCGGGGGGCTTATCGGAATCCGGGAGCCCCCTTTAATAAGGGAGCCCCCAGATCCCGGCCCCCCACCCTATGTGAATGAGTATGGGGTACAGCGTACCCCTACCCATTCACCTAGGAAAAAAGTGTCAATTTAAAAAAAAACACTACACAGATTTTTAAAGCATTTTATTAGACAGCTCCGGGGGTCTTCTTCCGACTTCGGGGGTCTCTCCGGTTCTTCTCCACGCTCTCCGGATCTTCTGCCGGGCTCCTCCGCTCTCTTCTGCTCTTTTGCCGCTCTTTTGCTAAAGCGGAGGAGCCCGGTCTTCGGTCTTCAACCTTCTGCCTTCTGCCTTCTGCCTTCTGCCTTCTGCCTTCTGCCTTCTGCCTTCTGCCTTCTGCCCTCTTCTCCTGATGTTGACACGACGCTCTCTGGGGCTAGAATGCTCTCTGTGCGCTCTGCTCTGACTTATATAGGCGGTGACCCCGCCCCCTTATGCCGTCACAGTCCCTGGGCATGCTGGGACTGTGACGTTTTAGGGGGCGTGGTCATCACCCGATGACCACGCCCCCTAAAACGTCACAGTCCCAGCATGCCCAGGGACTGTGACGACATAAGGGGGCGGGGTCACCGCCTATATAAGTCAGAGCAGAGCGCACAGAGAGCATTCTAGCCCCAGAGAGCGTCGTGTCAACATCAGGAGAAGAGGGCAGAAGGCAGAAGGCAGAAGATTGAAGACCAGGCTCCTCCGCTTTAGCAAAAGAGCGGCAAAAGAGCAGAAGAGAGCGGAGGAGCCCGGCAGAAGATCCGGAGAGCGTGGAGAAGAACCGGAGAGACCCCCGAAGTCGGAAGAAGACCCCCGGAGCTGTCTAATAAAATGCTTTAAAAATCTGTGTAGTGTTTTTTTTTTAAATTGACACTTTTTTCCTAGGTGAATGGGTAGGGGTACGCTGTACCCCATACTCATTCACATAGGGTGGGGGGCCGGGATCTGGGGGCTCCCTTATTAAAGGGGGCTCCCGGATTCCGATAAGCCCCCCGCCCGCAGACCCCGACAACCAACGGCCAGGGTTGTCGGGAAGAGGCCCTTGTCCTCATCGACATGGGGACAAGGTGCTTTGGGGTGGGGGGGCCGCAGCGCGCCCCCCTCCCCCAAGGCACCACCCCCCATGTTGAGGGCATGCGGCCTGGTACGGTTCAGGAGGGGGGGGGCGCTCGCTCGTCCCCACCCCCATTCCTGTCCGGCCGGGCTGCGTGCTCGGATAAGGGTCTGGTATGGATTGGGGGCGACCCCCCACGCCGTTTTTTCGGCGTAGGGGGTTCCCCTCAAGGTCCATACCAGACCCAAGGGCCTGGTATGCTCTTGGAGGGGGAACCCATGCCGGTTTTTTATTTAAAATTTGGCGCGGAGTTCCCCCTCAAGAACATCTGAGCACAAGTCGCGTGCCAAAGTCGGATCATGCAAGACGGCAATCCGACTTTGATCCGACTTCAATGATAGTCAATAGACTGAAGTAGGATCAAAGTCGGACCAAAGTAGTACAGGGAGCATTTCTAAAGTCGGAACGACTTGTGTCGGACCAGTTAGGACGGCTCCCATAGGGAAACATTAAATTTCACACGTCATGCGACATGAGCTCCCAATGTCGGAGCGTTTGTCGGACCAGTGTGAACCCAGCCATAATGTTTAAAATAAACCTATAATTTGCAGGGTAAAGAAACAGGTTCACTTAATTGCCATGCCACCCGACTGCACATATTTGCCTTTCTTTCTCACTCTCTCTCTCCTTTCCATTTGCCTGCTGAGAATGGAGAGAGGAAACCATGTAAAAGTCAACACTTGAAACTCATACAAGGCTGACACTCCTCACTCCCATCTAAAAGTGCTGGAGAAGAAGAGGAGCAAGTCACATGTTACTTATACCTGAAATTACAAGTATAACATAAAAGGAAATCAGCTGAATGATCACACATGGAGTAACAGTAACTTGCAGTTTACCAAAAAGATGCAAAGGTAGAATCAATAATGCAAACCAAGTCCAGGATGATAAAGAATATGCATGCTTCAAGATATTTTAGATTCAGCTTGGTGAGAATGGAGTGAGAGTGCGAGTGAGAGGAAGCTGGAGAGGCACTAATTGGAGGCTTCTCTCGGATCAATCAATGCCTGATGCCTGATGCCTGGCGGCTGGTGTTAATCTCTAACTAACTCCTGACTCCTGATGCTTGCTGTCTGATGCTGACACTCAAAATTCTGGCCAGTCTCAGAGTGAATGTGTGTCTCCCCTGATGTCTGCTGTTACCTGCCATTATTTGTGACCTATTTACTGGGGATGTGGATTCCGTGGCTGCTGATTTCAGAATTCGGACACCGCCTGTCTGCTGTAGTGCCGTGAGGACTGTCCATTGAACTATTGGACTGTCTATTGCTTTTTTCTGTTGATCCCAGGACTATCGTGCGCTACAGTGTACTGCCCGTTTACTCTCTATTTCATCCCATCCCATCTCATCTCTCATCTCTCTGGAACGGGCTACCTGCCTTTTCCCACCGAGACCGGAGGGACAGAGGGAGACACAGATACAGAGGGAGACGCAAGGAGATACCCAGAGGCCCCCGTGCAGCCAGGAAAGAGCTTGGTACCGGACCTGTTACATGTAGCGCCCTACTTACCAGTTACTATCCCTTGTGATCACAGGCAGGCTCTGTGTTTCTGTGATACCTGCGGTGCTGGCGTCACCTGAACTGCTGCCCTCAAAGCACTCCGAGTGTAATCAGGAGCTGAGTCCTGTTGTGAGCCGAGACCCGCGGAATAAAGCCGAGCGGGTACCTGCGCTATTGGGATCACCAAGCGTGGACGCTCGAGACACTCGGGACACTCGAGACCTACAGTCTCTAACTGTGAACGTGGGGATATCAGAAGGCGATCCACAGGTTTTCGCACAGACCGTCAATCATCAAGCACTGGAATCCCAGACAGGTGAGCTTGCTGGGGAGTTTACTGAGGGGCCTATTGGGGTTCCCATACAGGAAGCTAAAGGAAAACACACACCAGTAAACAAACCGGACACAAGAGCCAAAAAGGGGGTTAATAGCACTAACAATACTACAAGTACCAGTATAATTATTAACATGCAGACGGGGCAAACAGCTGATGGACTTTCGGGTCAGGTTAACCAGCATATACATCAGCTTACACACCAGCATATACGTCAGTATACACCAACACCCTCTAAAGAAATATCTGGTATAATTGGTACAACTGATACAACTGGATCTGCCATCCCAGTTTTGCCGTCTCTGTCGGCCGATTTGGATACAAATTCCTTTTTTTCGACACTATCTATTAAAGCAGATATGGACCGAATGATCGCTACTCTACAGTAAGTACTTAGAGAAGAGGTCAAAGAGTCATTGCATAGCTTGACGTTCAGGGTAGACACTATTGAACAAAACCAGACCGCAGCAGAACAAAAAATAGCGACTCTGGAGGCTAAGTTAGCGGCACAGTCGCAGTATCTACACAATGTGTGACTTCAACAGGACAATTTAGAAAATAGGAGCAGGAGGAATAACTTAAAAATTCGGGGTATCCCTGAGACCACATCCGCTAAAGAGCTGCGCCCCACTGTTACGGTCATATTAAATAAAATCCTGGGGAGGGATTCGACAGCTGACATTGAACTAGACAGAGTTAATCGGATACAAGGCAATGCTCCTTTGTCAGATGGTAGACCGAGGGACACCCTATGCAGAGTACATTTCTATATTATTAAAGAAGAATTTATCCGGAAGGCATGGTCATTGGGTACTATTGATTTTAATGGAGCAACTATACAGATTCTGCCGGACCTTTCAAAATTTACTTTACAGATGCGCCGTAGCATGAAGCCCCTATTAGACAAATTACGTGAAGAAGGTGCTACATATAGATGGGGTTTCCCCTTTTCCCTGCATATACAGAAAGGCCAACAATTTTTTGTACTACGTGCACACAACCAATTGGCAGATATGTTCGCTAGGCTGTCTATGACACCTATTCTGCTTCATGACTGGACTGACACTGAAACTGGCTTGATATAGCATGATTGAACTTAATTTATCATATATTCTATTCTCTACAAATAGGAATGATTTCTAAATAATGCTTTGACAAAGTACTGATTTGCTAATCCTTTATTTATCTGTTTATATGAGCATTATAGATGTCTAAGGCTCAATTCACCTCTATGCATGTTGCTTTTGAGCGTTTCTGCAGTGTTTTTTGTGGTGCTTGCAGCGTTTTTGCTGCGTTTTTGCAGCGTTTTTGCTGCATTTTGCGTTTTTTTTTTTTTTTTTTTTTTTTTTTTTTTTTTACAGTTTTCTTTTATACTGCATACAGTGTAAAAGGAAGAAAGGGAAAGGCGCAGGGCGCAGCGGGGGCACCGCGGGGGCACTGTGGAGGTGCTGCGAAGATGGTGTATTTGCGTTTTTGATGCTTGTCTATTAAATTACATGCAAAACACTGCATTTTGCATGAAAAAAGTCCCAGACCCTTCCCAAAAACGCAGAGGTACAAAGAAGCATTGATGTGAACATGTTCCATAGGAACCCATGTTAAAAATTTCCCATGCATTTCAGCAAAATGCAAAACGCATCAAAAACGCATTAGTGTGAACAGAGCCTTAGAGGTGTTAGACTGGAATAGAACTGGGTGTTAGAATCTCCTTCCCCCTTTTTTTTTTCCCGCCCCCATGTAGGTGGGAGGTGGAGGCAGCGGGGGCCGCTTGATACTGTTTAAGTGCTGTACTATGAAGAGCAGGCACTGTGGAAAGTTACTTTACAGAAATAAGAATACTGGGCGGTGGGAGATGTGTCGGAGGGGGGGATGGGGTAGGCATGGGTAATAACAGATAATGTAAATGGAGTATAAGTCATAAATATACAGGAGCTGCGTGGGTTTTTTTTTTTTCCCCTCTTAAGGCGGGCATGGAATACGTGATTTGATATGTAACCTAAGCTGTGGATATTAGGATAAAGAATCACACATGCTATATATGTTAATGTGATCCGAATGATCCCCACTATTGGTGTCGCTCTCCAGCTCCTCCAAATAGGAATTTTTTTGCCTCTCAGTGCTATCTCCTCCTGGACTATTCTAGGAGGAGATCGCAGGGGCGTGCAGGCTCAATTAGAGCCCTATTAGTAGTTTATTGTGTATTCAATTTTGTGTTTTTGGTGTGTTGGGGTGTGTAGGTTTTTTTTTGTTTTTTTTTATTTTTTCTCTCGCTCTCTTTTCTTTCCCGTATTCGGCTTCGCTATGACCAGTGTGCGCTGCCTCTCCCTGAATGTCAATGGATTGAATATACCGGAGAAGCGCACAGTGGTCCTACGTGAACTCTGGCGCATGCGCGCTCAGGTGGTATTCATACAAGAGACACATTTCCAATCCGGGAAGACACCAAAATTTAAAGATGAAAGATATCCATATGTTTTCCACAGTACAGCCCCAGACTCTAAGACGAGGGGGGCGAGTATCTTGCTTTCTGGGACGGTTCCATGGTCCTACTCCGACCAGATGAGCGATCCGGAAGGACGCTACCTTTTTCTTAAAGGCGACTTAGCTGGCCGTCGAGTTACTTTGACGTCCATCTATTTACCGAACCAGGCACAGTTCAGTTGTCTTAATGGAATTCTTAATAATCTACAGGTTTTTATGGAGGGTGGACTGATACTGGGTGGAGATTTGAATGTGGCCCTTGATCCTTTACTGGACGTTTCTAAATCCGCTACACATCTATCTTATCAATATCTTAGACGAATAAAAAAAGCTATACAATCTATGCGATTTGTAGATGTTTGGAGAGTCCAGCATCCAGCCGAACGTGACTACACTTTCTATTCGGCGCCACACAATAGTTACTCTAGAATAGATTATGTGTTAATATCTCAATCTTTACTACCAGCGGTGGTCAACTCGACCATCGGGATATTAACGGTATCAGATCATGCTCCGGTGTCTTTAGATCTTCAGCTGTCTAAGCTGGCTAACAGACCATGGACATGTAAAATTAATGAATCGCTACTACAAGAAGGCCAACTTTGGAACGAGCTTTCTAGCGAACTAACTAGAATCTTTAATGAAAACGACTCAGAAGAAATCTCCCCACTCATTCTATGGGAAACGCATAAATGCGTTATGCGAGGTATATTGATTAAAAAGGCGACGGAAATAAGTAAAAAAAAAAAACAAAGAGTGTTTCAGGATCAATTAAAATTGGTAGCAGAGTTAGAGACTAAAAATAAAAAATCACTTTCACAAACTGTAGCAGTAGATCTCAGGATACAGCGGGAAAAACTCTCTTCTTTGATGAAACAGGAGGCCAGCATACAGACAGCGAGAGCTAGAAGTGTACACTACGAACAAGGGAACAAATCGGGCAAACTCCTGGCACATTCACTTAGGGAAAACTCATGTAGAAACTATGTCCAACATATAGACTCTGACGGAGGGAACCGTTTCTTCGAATCTAATAAAATCGCAGAGGTTTTTCAAAAATATTATCAGTCATTATATGACTTACAGACGATTACCCCGTCAGACCAAATGGCACAATAGCAACAATTAATTTGAGAGTACCTTGCCTCCTCAGGTTTACCATCAATCTCCGACGACGACTAGGAGGCACTAAATGCGCCGATATGAATTGATGAATATATGAACGCAATCAGTACGTTAAAGCCACATAAAGCTCCCGGCCCAGATGGGTTTACAGTAGTCTATTACAAGGTATTTGCTCCCATTTTAGGTCCAAGATTTACAAAAGCATTTAATTCCCTCCTAGAAGATCGACCCTTACCGACTGACACTCTTAGGGCACATATTCCAGTCTTACCTAAGGAGGGCAAGGACCTCACCCAATGTAAGAACTATAGACCGATCTCATTATTTAATGTCGATTTGAAAATTTTCACAAGGATATTAGCTATAAGATTACAACCTCTCCTTCAGACTGTCATCCACCCTGATCAGGTAGGCTTTATACCTACCAAAGAGGCTAAAGATAATACCATTAGGGCTTTAGATATTATTCATCTGGCTCACTCTTGTAAAATACCACTATGTCTACTATCGTCTGATGCTGAGAAAGCCTTTGACAGGGTGGATTGGACATTTCTGAAGGAGACGTTGACCCATATTGGAGTTGGGAAAGCATTTGTTAAATGGATAGAGGCTATATACTCTGTTCCATCTGCGGCGGTAAGAATTAATGAGGTAACCTCCTCATACTTTAACATGAGCAACGGTACTAGACAGGGATGCCCTTTGTCCCCAATGATATTTATATTAACCCTCGAACCATTTCTGCGACATGTTCGACAAAATATCGATATACAGGGTTGCTCAATCGACAAAACTGAGCACAAAACTGCGGCATATGCATACGACATATTGTTTTTCATCACCTCACCAGAAACCACGTTACCAAACCTTGTAAATGAGTTTGATCGCTATAGCTTAATCTCTAATTTTAAAATTAATACTCAAAAATCAGAGATATTAAACATTACGTTGCCAACAGCACGAGCACAGGCTCTTCAATCATCATTTTCCTTCCCCTGGGTAGCTTCATCTCTGACATATCTAGGAGTCAAATTGACTTTCTCAATAGACAAAGTCTTCCAAGCAAATTTTCCACCATTAATACGGGAATTTTCATCTGATTTGGAAAGATGGAATAAAGGCCCCTATACATGGATGGGTAGGAATGCCATTCTTAAAAT
This sequence comes from Aquarana catesbeiana, assembly GCF_042186555.1. Classification (NCBI taxonomy): domain Eukaryota; kingdom Metazoa; phylum Chordata; class Amphibia; order Anura; family Ranidae; genus Aquarana; species Aquarana catesbeiana. The sequence continues at coordinate 203,535,212 of NC_133326.1, read as the reverse complement.
GAATATTCATCCAAGGTTACTATACCTCCTTCAGACTCTGCCAATAGCTATCCCAGAGTCCTTTCTGAAATCAATACGTAGTATTTTTATTAAATTTATTTGGGCAAAAAAGCATCCGCGTCTATCTTTCAATTTACTGGCTATGCCAAAGGCTAGAGGAGGTATGGCTTTTCCCGACCCGATAAGATACTACAAAGCAGTACACCTTGCTAGGGCACTTGCTTGGTGCAGAGACGAGGGACACAAAACCTGGATAGCGATTGAACAATCATGTACAGAGATTCCTCTTCGATGTCTGCCATGGCTACAACTTAAAACTCTTGAGACTTTTTAAGATATCACCCCTTGATAGGGGCAACTTCAAAAGTAATCCAACAGAGCCACTTTTTCTCAAGATTGGACGGGGAAATCACTCGGCTCCATCCTGTGTTGGGAAATCCACTATTTCCCTCTGGCTACACAGACAGCCGTTTTAAGCAAATTATGCACCATGGCAGATTTTGATTAGGGGATTTTCTTGAAGCATCAAGGCTGAAGACAAGGTCAGAAATGCAATCGCTGTTCTGTCCGCCACTGGATCCATGGCGGATGCAACAGCTTACACATTTCCTAACCTCCCTTAATAGGGGGGAAAGATGAGACTGCTTAAATACACCATTAGAAAATGTATGCCTTTTGGAAGAGCCTTCTGCACATGGAATATCGGAGGTATATAAAATATTAATAGATCCCCCTGAAGACTTTGTCCCAAGATTTCTTTCGAAATGGGAAAGAGATCTGGACATTACACTCTCCAAAGAGCAAAGGAGCTATATTTTACACTTTGCTCATTACTCCTCAACTGCCAGCAAATACCAAGAGTTATGCTACAAAATTCTTACAAGGTGGTATAAAGTTCCATCATTACTACAAAAAATGTATCCAGAGCAGACAAATAAATGCTGGCGATGTGGAGAATCAGAGGGTAATATTCTCCACATCTTTTGGTCATGTCGAAAGTTAGTAGATTTCTGGTCTAAAGTACGAGATACTGTAAGACAATTAACAGAGTATGACCCGGGGTCCGACCCAGCAAGATATCGTCTTCATCTTTCGGACCTCTCAAAGTGTACATATCGGAATTCTCTGGTGGACCAACTTTTGAATGAGGCAAAGGCCTGTATCCCGGCCGATTGGAAGCAAGAATCACCCCCCTCGATATCACTATGGTTAAAAAAAGTAGCAGATATATACGCCATGGAAAAAGGCATTGGAGAAATTTAATAAAAAATGGAATTCATGGTCTCTTCTGGTCTGCACCAGGGAGTACGGATATGCGCTCGGAGAACAGGATGGGTCATTATTGGGGGGGGGGAGAGCGAGAGAACCTAAATAATGCCATAGGGAAATTTTTTGTATTTGGGGTTTTTGTTTTTTTGTTTTTTTTCTCTTTCTTTTTCTTTTTCTGTCTTGTTTGATAATAAGTCATATGTGTCTACTAAAAACTGAATCACAATGTGTTAAGTTATACTCTGCAAATTGGAAGCAGCAATAACGATATTTGTTGTATGTGTATATATATATATATATATATATATATATATATATAATATATGAAAAATGTATTTTTTTTCTTTTTCTGTGTTTGAAAAAATAAAATATAGAATTAAAAAAAAAAAAAAAAAAAAAAAAAAGAACATACATGCACTAATATAAAACACATTGGCCTCCATTCACAAAGGTATCTTACCACTTAACACATACTGCAGTGTTTTTCAAAACATTTTTTGACATTCACTAGCAAAACACTACTAAAATACAGCACCATCAATAAATAGCCGCTGTAGGGAGCAGGCGGCGGTCTACGTCCTTAAAAACCACTAAACAACAATGGTGGCCGCCGCAGCCTCAACAACCAATGAGTTATCAACTTCCCCACTGACAGCTGAAAGTAAAAAACAAATTGCCGGCAATTAATGTGAACAAAATGGTGTGGGGTCCCCCCTCCAAAAAACCATACTAGACTCTTCATTCACTGGGGGGGCAGGATCTGGCAAAACTTATTAAAGGGGGCCACCAGATCCTGATAAGGCCCCTGCCCACAGACCCCCACAACCACTGGCCAGGGTTGTGGGGAAGAGGCCCTTGCCCCCATCAACAAGGGGACAAGGTGCTTTAGGGAGGCAGTCCCCCCTGCCCCAAAGCACCCCCCATGTGGCCTGGTATGGTCAAGGAGGGGTGGGGGAGCTCGCTCATCCCTTCCTTTTCCTGACATGCTGGGCTGCATGCTTGGATAAGGGTCTTATATGGATTTGGGGGGACCCCCAGACAGTTTTTTTTTAATTGCCGGCAATTGTTTTTTTACTTTCAGCTGTCAGTTGTTAAGAACGTGGCGGCCACCCGCTCCTTAACATCCATGTTGTTTACTGGTTGTTAAGGAGCAGGCGGCTGCCAGCTCCTTAACAACCAGTGCAAATTTCACACATAATGAATGTCTGGACCACTATTTATTTACTATTGCATTTAATTAGTTATTTCCTTCTGTTAATTGAGTTTTTAATGCCTGTTGCTGTGATATTTACCAAGCGTTTTGAACGTTTTGTGGTAAATACAGAAGAACGGTATAGTGATTTGACAGTTACAGGATTAGGCAAAATGTGTCTGGACACCAAAATATTGCATGCAAGTTCCTTTTGTGACTAGAGCCCATTATGAAAGCTGCACAGACTTCTCACAGCAAGGTTTCTGTGGTTCAGAGTAAAATGTGGCTAAATTGTATAGTCTCTGTTAGACTTTATAGCAACTGAGAGTTTAGTTGAAAGTCTCTTCATCAGGAAATAATATAGAACACAGTTACTTGCAATTATCTAAAGAGGCAGTGTCCCTCTCAGCAAACTCCAGGGTAGTGCTGGCACCACAGAAAAACAGCTTCATGGATCCAAGGCCCAAGAATACATGGTTACTCCACTGGAACTGCAGTAGCAGTTGGAGGATGCCCCCAACAGTCTCTGGCTATTTCAGGAAAGTTTGATTTCATTAGACTCCAGCCTGGCTGCCTGCATTCTGGTTCTCATAGTGGAGGGCCTTTGTCCAGGCTGCAGATCAAAAGGGCTTTATAAAATAATTAAATAAAAAATTGTAAAAAATAATATAAATACAATTGTTAAAAAATAAAAATAAAAAAAAAAAACAACATAGTAAAGCCTCATTCACACAGGCATACTATAGGATACATCTATTTGAGGCATTGTTTACCTGCATAGGTTTTCCATGCATTCCTGTGCAGGCAGTGCCATTATAGTCAATTGGGACACTAACACAGCCTCTGCTGACAATTTGACATCTGTGTAGGTGTGGGTGCATGTCGGTGTCTGTCCCCAAACTGACTGTTTTCATGGCTGTACACCCACAAAGATGTCATATTGGGAGCAGTGGCTGTGTCCATGCAACTGCTGAGTCCCAATTGACATCAATGTGGCTCACAGAACAACTGTGCATCCCTGTGTGGGTAAACACAGCCCTTCATGGGCATATGCTTTATTATGCTCCATTTGAACAAGGCCTTAGTAGGAATTTAGCAGGAATTTCATGGGTTATGTTGTTTTTGTGTGTGAAATAATGATTTAGTTTATTTTATGCAAAAATCATGATTTGATAAACATCTGCACAACTATTGCAGGGTCTAAAAAACAGTTGCGCCTTTTTTATTCTATAGGTCATGTGCTTTAACTAGTTGAGGACCGGAAGGATTTTCCCCCTTAATGACCAGGCCATTTTTTGCGATACAGCACTGCATCACTTTAACTGACAATTGCACGGTTCGTGCGATGTTGTACCCAAACGCAATTGACCTCTTTTTTTCCACAAATAGAGCTTTCTTTTGGTGGTATTTGATCACCTCTGCGTTTTTTTATTTTTTGTGCTATAAACAAACAAATAGAGAATATTTTGAAAAAAAAAATAATTTTACTTTTTGCTATAATACATATCCAAAAAAAAAATTATAAAAAAACGAATTTATTTATCAGTTTAGGCCGATATATATTCTTCTACATATTTTTGGTAAAAAAAATTGCAATAGTCATATATTAATTGGTTTGCGCAAAAGTTATTGCATCTACAAACTATGGGCTAGATTTTGGGACTTCTATTTATTTTTATTGTTTTTACTAGTAACAGCGGCGATCTGCAATTATTAGCGGGACTGCGACATTGTGGCAGCCAAATCTGACCCCAAATGACACTTTTTAGGGAACAGTGACATTATTACATTGATCAGTGCTATAAAAATGCACTGATCAATGTAAAAATGAGACTGGCAGGGAAGGCGTTAACACTAGTGGGGCGATCAAGGGGTTAACTGTGTTCCCTCAGCATGTTCTAACAGTAGGGGGGATGGGCTCACTGGAACATGACAGAGATCACTGTTCCCAATCACTGGGAACAGTAGATCTGTCTTGTCTCCTCTCAGAAAGGGGATCCATTTGTTTACACTGGCAGATCCCCATTCTGCCTCTGTACTAGGCGATCAAGTCCGCCTGACCCGCAGGCACGCTTCCACAGCGTGCAGCTGGAGTGAGAGCACGCCGGCGGTGGCGCGCGCCCACCTTCAAGTGCGCCTGCATGAGCCGCCATACAGCTACGGCAATTCGTGCAGGAGAGCCGACCTGCCGTCTTATAACAGCAGGTGGTCGGCAAGAGGTTAAGAAAATGTATGGCTTTGGGGTATCCTATAAACTCTAATGCCCCGTACACACGATCGGATTTTCCGATGGAAAATGTCCGATCGGAGCGTGTTGTCGGAAATTCCGACCGTGTGTGGGCGCCATCGGACATTTTCCATCGGATTTTCCGACACACAAAGTTGGAGAGCAGGAGATAAAATTTTCCGACAACAAAATCCGATCGCGTCAATTCCGACCGTGTGTGGCCTGTTCCGACGCACAAAGTGACACGCATGCTCAGAAGAAATTCCGAGACGGGACAGCTCGTTCTGGTAAACTTAGCGTTCGCAATGGATACAGCACTTTCATCACGCTGCAATGTTCAAAATGGTTTAATACAGCGCACTCTCTTCTTCTTTATAATGTGACAAGAATTAAGTAGTTTTGATGCTCATATTCACACACACTTCTCACAAACTTCTTTCGTTACTATTTATCGGGATTCCCTCAATATATTTTGATTTCTCACATCTGACAACATATTTTTGTATTTTTTTTTTGTTTGCCTTTTAATGTAGAATCTTTTTTTGTGTTTTCTCTTTTTTTTTTTTTGGTGATTTTGATTTGTACTCCCGAAAAATGTTTGTGTGTTTTTTGTGACAAGTTCCCACAACACCATTGATATGTTGTTCTATTTAATCTGTAGGAGATTGTTTGTTTGGTGTTGTTGTCCCTTGTTAATTTCACATTTTATGTTAGAAATGTACCTGAATCGTCACCAACAAACTGTCCTTTTTGGATGAAAACACACACAGGAGAGTAGAATTTACCTAAAAAAATTTTATTAAGGGGTCACAACCATAAAAAAACAAAGAGGGAGGCAACGCTGGAGAAACTGCAAAAGTGGACGAAGCCTTGGACCCCCAGGGCAGACATCAATTATTTAAAAGCAAAATTGGTGGCCTGAGGAGTCCATATCTAAGGGAGGGCAGTCTGGTCCAGAAGTCCCAGAGATCCGGAAAGCAGCAGATGACATCTGTGTCCCCAGGCTGTGGTCATACGAGAGACTGCATCTTCTGTCAGACCAGACTGAACCCAGGGTCATCACTCTCTGGTCTTCTTTCCACGCCTCCTTCCACGTGGTGGCTCTGGTGGTGGAGTTGTGGCAGCAGGAGGAGGAGGAGGATCGTCGATCTCAATGACATCCGTCTTGGGTGTCAGTTCCCCACTCTTCCCCCTTACGTAGGACTTTATAAATCAGGTCCTCAGAGAGCTTGCGTTGGCCCTCCTGCATGCCCTGCAATTTGGTGGCAGCCATGCAGTCAAAGGCCTCTGCAGGACTGGGGAAGGCTCTGAGGGACGCAGAAGCCTCCTGGATCAGCCTGTATGCTGAATCCTGCACAGGACTGGGAGTGGCCTTCCTGGCCCTTTTGTATGGCAGGTGGAGGGGAGGAACCTGAGACTCAGTCAGGCTGCGACTTGTCCCAGGCTTCTCTTGGCTGACACTTAGCCCCGCCTCCTCCTGGCTGACACTAATCCCCGCCTCCTCCTGGCTGCCACATTCCACAGCCTCCTCCTGGCTGAGGTCTTCCTGTGTATGAAAAAGGGACATAGTTTTAGTATTTTTTTCCATCAATCACACACAATTTTCACCTCCTGACTGCTGCAAATTGAATGTTAACAAATATAACAGACTATCCTTCTGAGCCCAGCAGTTTTCATTCTTGTCCCAATTTTGGGTGCCCACTACTGTCTATTGATATGTAAAACACTTTCAATTAATGATCAATAATAACATCTAGTAAACATCATTTATTTATTGCCCAGAAATCTGTAGAAGAATGCTATACCTGACTCCAGCTGGGCTCCTCCACTTCTTCCTGGCTGGAAGGCCCAGGTTGGACATCAGAAGCCTCAGCTGGTATGGAAGGAAGCGTGGAAGGAAAAGTAGAGAGGGATTCCCTGAATTCAGTGTGGTCTGACAGAAATCGCAGTCTCTCATAGTACCACAGCCTGGGGACATAAATGTCATCTGCTGCAGCTCCGGATCTCTGGGAATCTGTGACCTTCTTGTGCTCCCTAAGATAAGTGCTCCTCAGGCCACCAACTTTAGCTTTTAAATAAGGGATGGTTGCTGTGGGGACCACCGGCTTCACCAACTCCAGCAGTTTCTCCAGCGCTGCCTGCCTCTTTTGTTTATGGTTATAGTGGGGGTGTCTCACTTGCCACAGACAGGGCAGCTCCCTGTACTTGTCAATAAACAGAGGCAGGAAATTGTGGTCGTTGAACCCATCCATTTTCTCTACAAGACACAACACAAGACAAACCCTAATGTCAGGCCAAACTCCCCTAATCTTGTTACAATATAGGCTTCCATTTCGAAGCAGTATAGGCCCAAGTTTAGATCCTACCTTCGTTCTCACGATCGGCGTCTCTGATGCTCCTTCCTCCGCTCACAGATCGTAAGTAAGACGCGCGCGTGTTACGATTTATACACACTGCGCATGCGTATAACTCCGTCCGCCCCTGACGTTCTTTCTAGTCTATTCCCCACCCCTTTTCGTTCGGTGCAGTGGGGGAAGAGCACATGGTGGATAGACAGCAGGATCGTGCTAATTGTAGCAATGAGGAGGAGGAGGAGGAAAGGCCGGAGCCTGAAACGTCCCGATCCAGAAGGAGATTGAAGGACTCAAATATGTCCTTTGGGGAGATGTTGGAGATGGTGGACATCCTGAAGAAGGCCGACTATGATGGAAAGTATGGGCCTTACCCCAACCCCAATGTCAGAAAGGCCAAGATCATGGCGAAAGTGGTCAGGAGTCTGCACCGGAAATTCGGGGTACGACGATCGAAAGATCAGCTCAGGAAGCGGTGGTCGGACCTGAAATTATGAGAACATGAGCAGTACAGAAAGATCCGGAGAGTGCTGCAAAAAAGTAAGTAGTTGTGCTGTGTTCCTATTCTTTTTGTGTTTATTACGTTCGTGCTGCTCCATGTGCTTTTAGGAACTGTTGTACAGTTTAAAATGTGAACTTTCATGTTCATGGGCACATTATTCGTTCGGATCACACATTTTTATTTCGGACTATAAAATACCATTGTTTAGCCCATATGCATTTGGCCACCATTTTAACGCCCTATACTTGGCTTCAAAGAATTGGGTTGTGTAGATGGCTTTGTTACTAGAATGAAATGCAAACTAGATTGTGTGTAAGGAGAGGACACTCAGCAGCTGTTTTCACATCTGGACACTGGAGCACTAGTGTGGGACACAAGAACACCATTTTTATTAGGGGGGGCACACAGGTGCACCAGTGTATGCTATAGGGGGGGTCTCCATCTGTGAAGCTTGTACTAAACAGGTAAAGTATTGCAGCTTGACAAAGGACACTAAAAAAGCTACATCTTGGAACTCGGCTAAAATAGATAATTGTACCCCACTTCCAAGCAATGTTTCATCTTTATAGTTCTGACATTAAATATCTGTGTGCTAATTATACCATTTTTGTTTTACATAGGGGAGAAAAGACTCGGAGGACACCTCTCATCTGAGGAGACCAGAGCCCCCCCCCTCTAGAAGAAGGGGAAATCCCCCCAACACAAGATGAGCAGGAGGATGATGACGTGGTGGAACTAGTCACCACAACAGGTGAGTGTCTGCGACCACAGGCTCCGATAAGAGATGGATGGCGGCATTTTTTTGGAAACCTAATTTATTTTGGGTTCCTCTCTTTTTTAGGTGATCGTGAGGTTGTGGATGAAGATCCTTTCACATCCGAAAGTGCCCAGATCCTGATCGGGGAGATCATGAGGTGTAATTTACAATTGGAAAACATCAAGCAAAACATCAATGATGTTATTCCAAAATATAAAAACATCATTGATGTTTTGGGGCGAGTTTAAAACCCCTCCAAATCACTTTCTTCTTTTGTCTGCTACAATGTGCGAAATGTTTTTGTGATTTTTCCCAAAGCCAAATTTGGAGGATGCACACAGTGTGTCAACATGTGCTATCTGCAATCACGGGAGATCAATGGACGCGTTTTGGGGGTGCGACCCCTTCCTCAATAATAAAGTAGCAGTGAGGAAGGGCTTTCTCCCCCAAAACACGTCCCTTCATCCCCCCTGATGGCAGATAGCACATGTTGACATTGGGAAATTTGTGTGCATCTTCCAAATTTGGCTTTTCCAGGGGTGATTTTTTCCCCCATCTGAACGCAATATCAAACACCGTTCATAAATACTGATGTCTGATATTGCCTTCAAGTTCTACCTAATGTGAACTTTGTAAGATCAAGATTTGTGTCTTTCTTGTTGGTTTTACACAGGCCTGTTTTCTATAAAATGCACATTTTGATTTTGGATAATGACACCACAAAAATTGTTATACAACAAACATGTTGGTTTGTCAGAAAAACCTTTGGTAAATGCACATGTGATTGTGCAGGTATTAAAAAGATTGTTCATCAAGAATGTGTGGATTATTGTCTCAATGCTACAACACTTTTGGGGTGATGTAATTGCTGTTTTATGAGAAAATGGGGGTAATTTCCTAAGGGCAAATCCACTTTGCACTACAAGTGCTGTTTCAGTGCAGTTGCAAGTGCACTTGTAGTGAAAAGTGTCTTTGCATTTAGTAAATAACAGCCAACAGTGCTTTGTATAAGGTTACACAATCACGACATTTTCTGGACTCCACACATTTCTGTCAGGGTCAGCTCAAACAAACACAAGCAGTAAATGTCCACAAAGAAGAGCCTGGGGGGAGATGCCTGTCGAGAACTTGAGGTCCTGCAGGCTTCTCCCTGTGGCCAAATACCGCAGGGTAGCGACGAGCCTCTGCTCCAGAGTGATGGCTTGCCTCATGCAGGTATCCTGCCTGCTGATATAGGGGGGTCAGCGAAGCCAACAAACGGTGAAATGCGGGGTCCGTCATCCTGAGAAAGTTCCTGAAATCATCAGGATTATTCTCACGGATCTCACAGAGCAAAGGCATATGACAGAACTGGTCACGCTGAAGCAACCAATTCTTGGTCCATGAACTCCTCCCCACCCTGTTCATGGACTGGACTTGTGTCAAGGTCAGGACCCCAACACCAAGCCCCCGCACAGCACGAACTGTACGAGGAGTACGCATACGAAACATGGCTAGAAAACGGTCGGCTGCTCAGAACGAAGTAACAGAACGCACTGAAGAACAGCAAGGCCTGTGAAGAGCGACCTGAAAACCAGTAACGAACAAGAATACAATGACTACCTAAAGTCACGCGGAACTTGCTGCACGCACTGAAGAGCAGATACAAACCCACAAGCACAAACTGAACGGCAGAAAACGATCTGAAAGCCACGAGTCTGAAAAAGCGCGAATCGTCTCTCACCAAACTTTTACTAACACGAGATTCGCAAAAGGAGCCCAAAGGGTGCCGCGCTTGGTTCTGAACCAGCCTTTTCTAGTCTCGTCGTACGTGGTGTACGTGACCGCGTGGTTGTCGATCGGAAATTCCGACAACTTTGTGCGACCGTGTGTAGGCAAAACAAGTTTGAGCCAACATCCGCCGGATAAAATCCTAGGATTTTGTTGTCGGAATGTCCGAACAAAGTCCGACCGTGTGTACGGGGCATAAAGCTGTAAGGGAAAAATAATAACCCCTGGGTTTTTAGCGTTGCTTATCTACAGTTTTGCGTACCTTAAATTTTCACGATTTTGTAAAAAGGTGTCATTTAAAATTTACAAATATTTGTTACTTATCACCTCAGTACAGTTTTACCTTTTATATTTAGTAGGAATTTAGCAGGAATTTGGAAAGTGCTGTGTTCGTGTCTGCTACTAATGATTTTAGTGTATATTTAGCAAAAATATTCTTTTGATAAACATTTCTGCAAATATCACTGGGCCTAAAAAATCAGTAACACCTTCTTTTTATTCTACTGCTCTATGCTTTCAGAAAATGTGGTCTTTACAAATTCTGAAGCCTCGTACACACGATCGGATTGTTGGCCAACAAAACCATTGAATTTTGTCCGAGGGGCCAAAATTTGTCTTGCATACACACAGCCACACAATTGTTGGCCAACAATTACGAACGTAGTGACGTACTACGTTGTTTTTCAGCTCTTTAACGCCACCCTTTGAGCTCCTTCTGCTAATTTCATGTTAGTAGAAGTTTGGTGAGTGATTCACACTTTTCATTTCGCACTTTTCATTTTGCTATTCAGTTTGTTTCTGAACGGCTGTTCGTCAACCAGCCATGTTGCGGAATCGGAGGAGATAACGTGTTATTTATTATTGGCCTTGGAGTTATTGCTTTGACATTATTTTTTTGGTTGAATAATGATTTGATTTGGTATATTTTCTATATTTTTGGATGCATAGAATGCACTTTTTGGTTAAGTTCTATTGGCAGATAGCATGTCTAATTGAATTTGTTTTCTTTTTTTAATGCACAATAAAAAAATTGTGTAGACTAATATTTGGCTATGTGTTTTACTTCAAATGACAGTTTGGGAGTAGGCCGTTACATTTAAAGAAATACAATGTAAAATTGATGAGGGACACCAACATAGTTGTATCTTTGATCTTAAAAACTACAGGATAATGGTGTTGTGGAAACTTGCCCCCCCCCAACAACAAAAAGCATAATAATATTATTCTTGATATCACTAGAAAAAAAAGCCTTGGGAAATTTGTTTGCAATAACTCCATCAGTATCACCAGCAAACCAGCTTCATTATTATCCCATTAAAGAAGAAGAGAATTGTATGCTGCATTTCGAGATTTCATAATTTGCCATGTTACGAATGTTAATTCTCCATTACGAATGCTAGTTTACAAGACCGACTGCTTCTGGCTCGTCCTTGCTTCCGAGCATGCGTGTTTGTACTTTGGACTTTTGTCTGACGGACTTGTGTACACACGCTCGGAAAATCCGACAACAGACATTTGTTGGCGGAAAATTTTAAAACCTGCCATCCAACATTTGTTGGCTGAAAGTCAGACAACAACTGTCTGATGGAGTATACACACAGTCGGATTTTCCGCCAACAGCCTGACATCGAACATTTCCCGTCGGAAAATCCGATCATGTGTACGAGGCATTAGGCTGCATTCACGCCTCAGCATTTTGCCCACACTTTGAAAGCGCCAATGTGTGTATGACAAAATGCGGGACTCGCAGTTGAGATGCTATTCTTTTGAAGTGAGGTGCGGGTCTGCCACAATTGTCACACCATAAATCGTGCTGCAATCGCGGCAACCCGCATTGCGTGAAATGTGTCAGTAAAAAAAAGTTCAGGAGCTACTTTTGGGCAACTTGCTTCATGTGATACGGGTTGCCATGATTGCAGCACGATTTATCACTCGACAATTGCAGCAGACCCGCACCGCGATTTTAGGTGTCATTAAAAAAATGGTACCTCAAATGTGAGTCCCACGATTTGTCATTCACACATCGGCGCTTTCAAATCGCGGGCAGAATTGCAGAAAATCTACCTGCAATTCATAACGCTAAAGTGTGAATGCAGCCTTAAAGGTGTAAGCAAAAAAATAAAAAAAAAACAGGGGAAACATTGCATCACCAAATATTTTGTGGCTTCATTTGATATTCTTATTTGATATTGTGCTACTGCTGCAATTCTTAGTAATAGGTCACATGATATTACTGTTTTGTAGTAGACATGTGCATTCAGTTTCGTCTGACTACATTTTCGTACGAATTTCAGGTATTTTCGTTATCGTTTTAACAAACGATAACGAAAGTGCAGAATCCAAAAAACGAAAGATCCGACATAAACAAATGCTTTATTTTCGTTGCTACAACAGTTCGATATAGATAGGAGATTCGACATGATGATAATAACAATCTGTGTCCATCAAACCTGTGGTCGAATGTGCCTAACCTTAACTCTATTAGTCCAAGATTATTCTACATAGAGAGGAAAGATTTGACATAGAGAGAAAAGATTTGACGTAGGGGAGAAAAGATAAATAAAAATAATGATGATGATGAATGTTATTTGCTGACTGTAACCAAAGAGGAGGAGCAGTAAAATAGCTAGAACTAAGTACACACGTACTTTGGCTTATGGTGTCTGTTGAAAGTTCTAAGAAGATTCGACGGAGCAGGTAAACTATACGGCGTCGTACAGTTTAGCTGCTCCGTGGAATCTTCTTTGAACATTCGACAGACACCATAAGCCTTCAATGACAGATTCAACCTTAATTTTGGTTTTCGGACTAATGCAATTTTTAACGAAAAACGAAATAAATAAAAACTAATTTCGGGAGTAACTAAATAAATTTATTTTTCGGATGAAAACGAAATTCTGAAACAAAATATTTCAGTGTGCACGTCTATTTTGTAGTTGATGATGCTAGAGTTTGCTATACACGAACTCACATTTTCTGTGTCACTCATTTGTTCCTTTACAGCTTACAGATGCTAAGACATCTGCAGTGACATGCTACACATATGCTTTATACATAGAAACACATGGGTGGCAAAATGTTTAAATCTGAAAAGGAAAATGTAACGTATAGTAACCCAGCAAGACTATGAGTTAGTGATGTTGCTTTGCACTGAAAGATATTGTTTTTGAAGATGTTTTCAAGTAAAATCTTATTATTTCTTTTTAACACTGTGATTCCTGTGTCAGCAGTGTTAAAAAAGAACATGTGTGAAGAAAGGGATTTGCAGTGGAGCGTTGTGATTTTGTATGAGAGATAAATGGCCACATACTTTAATAAAGCTTCAGAAAAATAAGTAAGGTGCTGTGTGGGACGATTTCAACAGCTTTTCATTAACCGCTTCAGCCCCGGAAGATTTTACCCCTTCCTGACCAGAGCACTTTTTGTGATTCAGCACTGTGTTGCTTTAACTGACAATTGCGCGGTCGTGCGACGTTGCCCCCAAACAAAATTGACGTCCTTTTTTTCCCTACAAATAGAGCTTTCTTTTGGTGGTATTTGATCACCCCTGCAATTTTTTTTTTTTTTTTTTTTTTTTGCGCTATAAACAAAAACAGAGCGTCAATTTTTTTTTAAAAAGCAATATTTTTTACTTTGTGCTATAATAAATATCCTCCAAAAATATATAAAAAAAACCTATTTTTTTCCTAAGTTTATGGCCGATATGTATTCTTCTACATATTTTTAGTAAAAAAGACATTATGGCCGATACATTGGACACTTTTGACACTATTTTGGAACCATCGTCATTTATACAGCGATCAGTGCTATAAAAATGCACAGATTACTGTGTAAATTACACTGGCAGGAAAGGGGTTAAACACTAGGGAGCGATCAAGGGGTTAAGTGTGTCCTAGGGAGTGATTCTAACTGTGGGGGGATGGGCTTCCACTCACATGACAGCGATTACTGCTCCCGATGACAGGAAGCAGTGATCTCTGTCATGTCACAAGGCAGAATGGGGAAATGCCTTGTTTACATAGGCATCTCCCTGTTCTGCTGCTCCATGACATGATCACCGGGACACCAGCAGACGTCGAGTCCGCGGGTCCCTTGGGCACGGTCACGCTGTATGCGGCGGCGCCCACTAGCCCCGTCAGTTAAAGGGGACGTACAGGTGTGCCCATTTGCCCACCGCTGCCATTGTGCCGATGTATATCGGCGTGTAGCAGTCGTTAAATTAAGATTTTTTTTTAAGATATAAAACTTTGTTTTTTCTTTAAAGCCAACACGATCCAATGGCAAATTCTTTCAAGGGGTAGCAACATATTTAACACTTGAGTCTCGAGGGTGAGGAGAATGAAAATGGGCACCCCAAAAAGCTGTGTAAGAGGACAGCCAGTTTGTTCAATATTCATAGGTCAATAGGAGGCACATAACAGCAGTGATTCCCTTTACATAACCTTGGTCTATACCAGGGCTTAAAATTTAGTCCTGAGATACTAACCAGGCCTTAAGAGTTACTTGCCACCAGTTGCCTCACCCAACCCCTACCCTTCCCCGCCTCTAATTATGCCTCTAAACACACCCATAGTACAAGTTTAGCCTGTGGGACTTTGAATGAGTTGGTCATAGAGGTCATAACAAGTAGATGGAATAAATTAAGAATTTATTGAAATTCCAAAAACATCATCATCATAAATGAGCATGAGCATAAAAAAATCATGAAGCATATAGCTTACAACCATAAACCTTGTTTGGTACAATAAAGTAAAAAGAATGTTTGGACTTTATATGAGGCAACGACTATTATAGTATTTATGTCTCCATCCCTATTGCTTGAAAAGGAAGGGGAAATGGGGAAAAAGGGGGCATACTGGGACTTTATATGAAACACATCAATGGGGTAGAATAAATCAATCAATATTAGTAAATACAATATTTATTTGTACAGATGAGCATAGTGCAAAGTAATATAATATTAACTCAATAAGTAACATACAGAATTATAATAAACACGATTGGTAAATCACATGATATTAAAAAATAATTGCATAATAAAATGTTATTTCACATAATTCATAATAGAATAGCAGTGTACCCAAATATGTACAAACATGATTGGTAATATAAAATTGATTCATGAGTCAAACAAGTAAAAACCCATGGTAGACGCATGATTACTGTGACATGGCATCAGTAAAAGCTTGACGCTTTTCGTGAATAATTTCCACTCATCAGGAGCAGCTGTACACTGGAAGTATCTATAATAAAATGTAATTTGACCGTAAATAGTAGTTACTAAAACAGGAAGAGAGGGAACAAAACAAAACTTTATAGTCCCAACACTCTTACCTATGGGTAGAATCAAGGAAAAAAGCGTAGATAATGTTATTAACGATTGGAGGCACTGTGGGAAAAGCATCCCCCTGGGAGCTGAGGTGATAGCACTGCAGCGACAGAACGGCAAAAAACCACCAGTAAAAGAACATCTCATAGGAAGGGATACCCCAAAAGCTATGGTAGTGAATGATGTTGGATATGAGCCCTTGTGGCTTCTGTGAAAAAATAATATACATATAATGTAAAGTAGTGTACCATTTAAAGTAACTAATTAAGCTGCTGAAAAAGTGGGTGGAGGAGTGAACCACATATGAAAAGTAAAGTGGGCCATAAAGAAAGAACCCGGGTGTACAATGGAGAAATTAGACATGTCAAAAAAGTGGATGATTCAAAAAGAGAGGTGGATACCTATCTGAAACCATGAAATCAGACTGAGACAGAAGTACAGTTCAATCACACTTGTTTAATAATAAAAGTAAATAGAACAAACGTAGTCAAAACATAGCCAGAGTTCAGGAACCGGAACAGATATTTGTCTCTGTGATGTTGACTAAGCGAAGGCAGAGATCCATTGGGCTGGATGGCTTAAGTAGGCAGGACTGATGAGCAGGATATCATCAACAGCTAAATAACTGTGGAGAGATAGGACCTGGCAATTAGCTGACAGCTGAGCGACCAGCTCAGAGAAGGAAGGGCTGAGCCCAGATCTGACAGTACCCCCTCCTCAACCACCCCTCCCTCAGAGGACCACCAGGCTTGAGGGGAAAACGTATATGGAAATCACAGAAGGGGACAGGGGCATGTACGTCCGACAATGAGACCCAAGAGCGTTCCTCCAGACTGTACCCTTTCCAATGCACCAGGTACTGTATGTGCCCACAGGACCTACGGGGAGACAATGGACTGTACATACTCCTCATGGTTTTCCACCTGTACAGGGTGAGGATGTGGCACAGAGGTGGTAAAGTGGTTGCAGACCACCAGGTTTTAATAAGGAGACATGAAATACATTCAAAGTACGCATATTAGAAGGGAGGTCTAATGCGTAAGCCACTGGGTTAATCCTGCAAAGAATACAGAAAGGCCCAATATGCGAACTTCAGTGAGGGAACACGAAGTCGGAGTTTGCGAGATGACAGCCAGACCCTGTCCCCAACCTGGTAGGAAGGCGCAGGCAGGTGTCTGCGGTCAGTATGGAGTCTGTACCTATCATTAGCATGTCACAAAGCCTTCTGGACTTGTGCCCAAGTGGAATGAAGACCACGGAGATGCTCCTCTAACACAGGAATACTCTGTGGAACAAATGAATCAGGCAACAGGGAAGGTTGGAAACCATAATTCGCCATAAACGGGGACAACCGGGAAGCAGAATTCAAGTCACCATTGTAAGCAAACTCTGCCCATGGTAATAGGTAGACATGTGCATTCGTTTTCATCCGAATGCATTTTCGTCCGAATTTCAGGTATTTTCGTTATCATTTTAACAAACGATAACGAAAGTGCAGAATCCGAAAAACGGAAGATCCGACATAAACAAATGCTTTATTTTCATTTTTGTTGCTACAACAGTTCGATATAGATAGGAGATTCGACATGATGCTGACAACAACAATCTGTGTCCATCAAACCTGTGGTCGAATGTGCCTAACCTTAAGATTATTCTACATAGAGAGAAAAGATTTGACGTAGAGAGAAAAGATTTGACGTAGAGAGAAAAGATTTGACGTAGAGAGAAAAGATTTGACGTAGAGAGAAAAGATTTGACGTAGAGAGAAAAGATTTGACGTAGGAGAGAAAAGATCACTGCTGGAATTGGGTGGGGGAAGTAAAATGAAAATAATGATGATGAATGTTATTGGCTGATTGTAACCAAAGAGGAGGAGCAGTAAAATAGCTAGAACTAAGTACACACGTACTTTGGCTTAAGGTGTCTGTTGAAAGTTCTAAGAAGATTTGACGAAGCAGGTAAACTATGCGGCTTCGTACAGTTTAGCTGCTCCGTCAAATCTTCTTTGAACGTTTACCAGACACCATAAGCCTTCAATGACAGATTCAACCTTAATTAATTTGGATTTTTGGATGAATGCAATTTTTAACAAAAAACAAAATGAATAAAAACTAATTTCGGGAGTAACTAAATAAATGTATTTTTCGGACGAAAAGGAAATTCCGAAATGAAATATTTCAGTGTGCACATGTCTAGTAATAGGTCTGACCAGTTGTTATGATGGTCAGAAATATACCAACATAGGAATTGCTGCAAGGATTGATTGGCTCGTTCTGTAGCCCCATTAGACTGTGGGTGATACGCAGAAGAGAAAGCAAGCTGAACTCCCAACTGTGCACAAAAGGCTCGCCAGAACCGGGATGTAAATTGACTACCCCTGTCTGAGACAATCACCTTGGGTAGCCCATGTAAGCAAAAGATCTCCCGAGCAAAAATGGAAGCCAGTACCTTAGAAGTGGGCAACTTCTTTAGTGGATTTCAATGACACATCTTTGAGAACCGGTCAACCGCCATAAGGATAACTGAGTTGCTCTGGGAGTTGGGTAACGCCACAATGAAATCCACAGACAGGTGGGTTCAGGGCCTCTCACCATTGGGTATGGGTTGTAGGAGGCCCACTGGAAGGTGTCGTGGAGTCTTACTCTGAGCACACACGGAACAGGCAGCTACGAAGGCGGTTATATCAGCATGTAGACTAGGCCACCAGAATTGTTGGGAAATGGCCCAAAAGAGTTGATTCTTCCCAGGGTGGCCAGCAGCCTTGGGAGAATGGTAAGTCTGGAGCAAGGCAGTACAGAGACTTTCTGGGACAAAGCAGCGATAACAAGGTTTCTCAGGAGGAGCATGGACCTGAGCAGCAAGAATTTTGTCACCCAAAGGAGAAGTGAGACTGGTGCGAACTGTAACCAGAATACGATCAGGAGGAATCACAGGAACTGGAACCGACTTCATCTTGGAAGTGGAAGAAAATTGTCGTGACAAGGTGTCAGCCCTTACATTCTTAGTACCAGGTAAGAATGAGACAATGTAATTGAAACTTGACAAGAAAAGGGCCCATCGCGCCCTACTGGGAGAGAGGCTGTCATGAAGATCCTATCAGTAACCAGCGATCCAGGCGCACGGGAACACGGCCACGGGTCCCACTGCATATGCGCGCACGTTCACGGGTGCTGTCACGCACGGGCACGCGCGCGCGCACTCCTGCTGGTGTTAGGCGGGCTATTTAAACTGGTCTGTCATACTCAATCCCTGCTGTCTGCTCTACAGCGTTCCGTGTGCTTTACCTGATCTGATCTGTGTATCCTGTTATCTGACCTGGCTTCCTGTTTGATCATCCTGCTATCCGCCTGCACCAGACCCTCTTGGCTTGCCTGACCATCCCTCTGTGTAAACCCTGGTACCTCTGCTGTCCGACCAATACCGACCACCGGCTTGTTGACCTTCCCGCTGTGCATACCAGCATCCAGTCTCCTACCTGCTGTCTGTTCCTGGTTCCAGTCCAGCGTTCCAGGCTCATACCTGCTGTTGTTCCTGGTTCCAGTCCAGCGTTCCAGGCTCCTACCTGCTGTTGTTCCTGGTTCCAGTCCAGCGTTCCAGTCTACTACCTGCTGCTTGTTCCTGGTTCCAGTCCAGCGTTCCAGTCTACTACCTGCTGCTTGTTCCTGGTTCCAGTCCAGCGTTCCAGTCTACTACCTGCTGTTTGTTCCTGGTTCCAGTCCTGTTCTCCTGTCCAGCTTGCTTACCTGCTGGGTTCCTGGCCCTCCCTGCATTCCAGTCTCAGTCTTCAGTCTCTCTTCAGCTTCAGGTTCCAGAGGGTGCCACCACTACTGAACTTCCAGTGACTGTTGATCCTGCCAGGCACCCATACCAATTATGTGGGGGTCTTGTGAGCCAAAGATGGACTGATGCCTCTGTGAGGTGAAACAAATATAGATAAGCTGCAAACACTAACCACGTTTCATTGCGTGCATAAACCAAAAAGTATATAAATAAATGTGCCTCTGCTGAAAAAACATATATATCCCAATAGTTGGGAGGTGCATATATAGTGTAAACCTATACTACAATATTTCAATTTAAAAAAAAAAAAAAATGCTAGTAATATATAAATTATAAAATAAATACAATCCTTATATAAAAATATCCCATAAAGTGCAACATGCAAGAAAACAAAACATATATGTGGTTATAAATATAAGATCAATGTGCAAAATCAAGTGTCCACATTTAAAAAGTTCAATTCATTGATATTAACACATAAAGTGCAAGTAAGTAGTGTCCACAGAAAACAGTGTTCCTCATGCTCCCCCTTAATGGTGTTCACAATCCAGCATGCTTCAGTGCTCTCCTGTGACCCCCCACTTGTGCTTGCGCTCACCTCTGAGCGTGTGACACGGTAATTAAACGGTGTCTAAACACGCATTGGAGCCACCCCTTGGGCTCATACAATGTATGCTGGTATAAACTCCACCACTCTCAGATGTAATCAGATAGTTTCACATACAAGAAAGAAAAAGCTCCATAGTGTGATACAGTAGGGATTTATTTAAAATATATTAAAACTTCCCTCCAGAAGGGTACTCACAATATGTAGATGCGTGAGTGCACCAATCTTTTCAGAGAGTGTTTGTATAAAACAAGCATTTGTATGGTGTGCGGTGTGTCATTCCTCATCTACCTCTGTTGCTGACAGCTCCGTCCTACCCCTCCCCGACGCGTATTCGGCACAGGGATCACGTGCCTCTGGAGGATCTAATTAGGAACGACACACCGCACGCTATACAAACGCTTGTTTTATACAAACACTCTCTGGAAAGATTGGTGCACTCACGCACCTACATATTGTGAGTACCCTTCTGGAGGGAAGTTTTAATATATTTTAAATAAATCCCTACTGTATCACACTATGGAGCTTTTTCTTTCTTGTATGTGAAACTATCTGATGACATCTGAGAGTGGTGGAGTTTATACCAGCATACCCAGTATGAGCCCAAGGGGTGGCTCCAATGCGTGTTTAGACACCGTTTAATTACCGTGTCACACGCTCAGAGGTGAGCGCAAGCACAAGTGGGGGGTCACAGGAGAGCACTGAAGCATGCTGGATTGTGAACACCTTTAAGGGGGAGCATGAGGAACACTGTTTTCTGTGGACACTACTTACTTGCACTTTATGTGTTAATATCAATGAATTGAACTTTTTAAATGTGGACACTTGATTTTGCACTTTGATCTTATATTTATAACCACATATATGTTTTGTTTTCTTGCATGTTGCACTTTATGGGATATTTTTATATAAGGATTGTATTTATTTTATAATTTATATATTACTAGCTTTTTTTTTTTTTTATTGAAATATTGTAGTATAGGTTTACACTATATATGCACCTCCCAACTATTGGGATATATATGTTTTTTCAGCGCAGGCACGTTTATTTATATACTTTTAGGCACCCATACCACTCTTCACTCCTGGCCCTCTGTCTCCATTCCAGGGGAACGGGAGTGGGAGCTGTAAGGGAGGTCTTTCTCTGCACTTCAGGCTCAAAACCTACCAGGTACATGACAGTAGCAGACAGCCATGTCTGAGCCTGAGCAGGGAACGTCTCCCATGGAGGAACTTTGTGCGCACCTGGCAGGATTGACTGAAGCAGTCAAGAATCTGCAGTAAGGATACACCAGGCTGGAGGAACGAGTGCTAACTTTGTCTAATCCCATTGGGGTCCAGGGGGCTCCTTCTGCTCCTGCTCCTTCAGTCGGGCCTTCCTCAACGGTGGTGATGCTTCCTCCAGAACCCAAGGTTCCCACGCCTGAATGTTTCTCCGGGAATCGCCATAAGTTCAGGGCCTTCCGCAACTCCTGTGAATTATTTTTTGCTCTTCAGCCGAGTACCTTTTCCCTGGAGGCTACCAAGGTGGGCTACGTAATTTCTCTGCTTTCTGGTGACCCCCAAACCTGGTGCCCATCGCCTCTTGGAGCAAAAGGACATATCCCTGACTAATCTCTCCACCTTCTTTGACGCATTGGGTCAGTTGTATGATGACCCCCAGCTGTCCGTGACTGCGGAGGCGGCTCTGCATACCCTTCAACAGGGTCGCAGGGCAGCAGAGGACTATGTGGCTGAATTCAGGAAGTGGAGTGCGGACACTAATTGGAATGATGCGGCTCTCCGCTATCAGTTCCGGATGGGACTTTCTGACTCTCTGAAGGATGAATTGGCCAGGGTGGGTACACCACAGACTTTAAATGCCTTAATCGATCTAGCCATCCAGATCGATCGACGCCTACGAGAGCGTAGATCTAAGAGAGCTATGGGATCTTCTCGTCCAACTTGGGTTACCCCTAAGGTTTCCCATCATTCATCACCAACACCATCTACCTCCATGTTTAACCTACATGAGCCAATGCAATTAGGAGTCCTGCGGCCTTCTCTCACCCAGGAGGAACGACAACGTTGTCGAGCAAATAATTTGTGCCTGTATTGCGGGGAATCTGGGCACTATGTCAGGAACTGTCCCCTCAAACTCCGTAAGTGCTTATCTCTGTCTACTGACTATGTTACACCTCTGGCTAAGAATACCACTCACCTTGCTCTTCCTCTCCTACTACAGCTTCCAGGAAGGACTCTGCAAATAACCGCCATTATTGATTCCGGAGCTTGCAGCTGTTTCATGGATTCTCTTTTTTGCTACCCAACACCAGATACCTTTGCTGCCTAAAGCCCATGGACTTTCCATCCATCTAGCTGATGGAACCGCCATTAAATCTGGACCTGTTACCCAGGAGACTATCCCAATATCCGTCTCCATTTCCAATGCCCATCAAGAACAGCTACGCCTAGATATTATCGCTTCACCCCTGTTTCCCATAATCCTCGGCATGCCATGGTTACAGCCTCACAATCCAGACATTAATTGGATCATGGGTGAGGTTACCTTCCCTTCTTATTGCCAGCAGTTCTGCAGAACTCGGAATGTTCAGGAGAACCCTACCCTGCTCTGCCTAGATACAGATCCTAGTCTACATCCATCCATCCCTTCTGCCTATCATGACTTCTTGGATGTATTTAGCAAGCAGAGGGCAGAGGTGTTACCCTCTCACCGGGCCTATGACTGTCCCATCAAGTTACTTCCCGGTGCTGAGATTCCTTTTGGAAGAATCTTCCCTTTAACTGAAGTGGAACAAGGGGCTTTAAAAGAATATATTAATGAGAACCTTTAAAAAGGGCTTCATTCGTCCATCCACGTCTCCCGCAGGTGCAGAAAAAAGATAAGACCCTCAGACCTTGTGTGGATTACCGCAAACTAAATAAGATCACTAAAAAGAGAAAAGAGAAAGCGGGACTTTAATGAGACGTGTCAACGCATAATTATTAATAGATTGGCCAGGCACATATAGAATTGGCCTGTATCCAATATAAGTATAATCCGGACATAAATATTCTATAACCAGGGAGACACTGGGCGTAATCACAAAGGATTTACAACAATATTCGTATAAAACATCGTTTAATACTTCATTAGACATAAAGAGAATTGTTAAAAATCAATCAATCAAAGGTATGGTGGATACAAAGCGTATACAGTTACAGTACAGGTAGTTAAATTGTAGGCATCCTTAAGTTATTAACTCTACGCGTTTCTTGGCTTACAACCAATCATCAGGAGTTCAGATGCATAATCACTAGAAAATAATAAAGCAGCCATTAATCTAATGATTGACATAAACATATCGAGAAAGCAAAGACTACAATAGTACTCACACGTAAAATGGATAGATGATAAAATGAGAAGGTGGTCCGGCCTATGAAGTCTCACCCGGGGTTGAGGCAAGGACCAGCCCCCCAGAGGTAACCCCCAAAAGGGGGAGGGGGCTGCCATCAAAACCAGGACACCCCACACAGTATGGCCCAATGAGAAGGGGGAACCTGGCAAGCACATGTGGAGTGCTATGGGGGGAGAAAAAGAAATGTGAGTGGAAGTGGGAGTGAAGTGAGAAAACCATCCATTAATGGACAGATGAAAGTGACAGGGGGATATAGCAAGAAACGTGGAGAACAAGAGGGAAGTGGAGGGATGAGAAATAGTGAGGGGAATATGAGTATTAAGAATGTGAGAACATAGATGGCTATGAGCAGTGAAGGAGATACCTGTGATGTGCGAGTGTAGCGTGTGCCGGTCATCCCTATACACGCCGGGACAGCATGTGGAGTGGGCTAGTCAGAGGCTGCCGCCATATACCCCAGGCAGGGGGCGTGTCCCCGCCAGCGTCATGAGGGGACGTCAGTACGGCATACAAGGAGGAGGTAGTACTAATTGGGATGGAGACGTGTCAGCGTTCATAATGCTGGTATGGACAGGTCACAAACCCCCCCTTTATGTGCATAATTAAATTTAGGGTGGAAAACACCCATTTCCGTGACCTGACCAACCATATTCCAGAACTCACTGTATCATCTCTGCTATTTATTTTTCCAATTTATTATAGCTTTCGGCTTCTCTTTCTTGTTTTTTTCTTTTCATCAGCTAAACATTTGCTGACCAGTATATGCAACTTTGATTCTGATTTAATTCAGTGCATACTTTTCCACTCCTTTACTTGTACTACCCCATTATGTGTGTCTTTTACCACTCACTATAATATAGGTACTGGGAGGTTGGTCTTTGGTCTGGTTGTGTCTCATTCCCGGGGTTGTGATGCGCCCAGTTTGCGGCCCCTCACCCGCCCTACACCACGGTGGGGGCGGACCGTGACCTCGACGCATCAGCGTCATGGGTTTGCGCCCTTGGTGCGGCGTCTCACGATGCCGCACTGCGGGCGTCTCTGTTCCATTCTTTGGGAGTCATGGCAACAGGGGGAGGGCACTCCGCCCAGATCACATGATCGGGAGTGGATCTTCCCTCCTCCTTGTATGCCGTACTGACGTCCCCTCATGACGCTGGCGGGGACACGCCCCCTACCTGGGGTATATGGCGGCGGCCTCTGACTAGCCCACTCCACATGCTGTCCCGGCGTGTATAGGGATGACCGGCACACGATACACTCGCACATCACAGGTATCTCCTTCACTGCTCATAGCCATCTATGTTCTCACATTCTTAATACTCATATTCCCCTCACTATTTCTCATCCCTCCACTTCCCTCTTGTTCTCCACGTTTCTTGCTATATCCCCCTGTCACTTTCATCTGTCCATTAATGGATGGTTTTCTCACTTCACTCCCACTTCCACTCACATTTCTTTTTCTCCCCCCATAGCACTCCACATGTGCTTGCCAGGTTCCCCCTTCTCGTTGGGCCATACTGTGTGGGGTGTCCTGGTTTTGATGGCAGCCCCCTCCCCCTTTTGGGGGTTACCTCTGGGGGGCTGGTCCTTGCCTCAACCCCGGGTGAGACTTCATAGGCCGGACCACCTTCTCATTTTATCATCTATCCATTTTACGTGTGAGTACTATTGTAGTCTTTGCTTTCTCGATATGTTTATGTCAATCATTAGATTAATGGCTGCTTTATTATTTTCTAGTGATTATGCATCTGAACTCCTGATGATTGGTTGTAAGCCAAGAAACGCGTAGAGTTAATAACTTAAGGATGCCTACAATTTAACAACTACCTGTACTGTAACTGTATACGCTTTGTATCCACCATACCTTTGATTGATTTTTAACAATTCTCTTTATGTCTAATGAAGTATTAAACGATGTTTTATACGAATATTGTTGTAAATCCTTTGTGATTACGCCCAGTGTCTCCCTGGTTATAGAATATTTATGTCCGGATTATACTTATATTGGATACAGGCCAATTCTATATGTGCCTGGCCAATCTATTAATAATTATGCGTTGACACGTCTCATTAAAGTCCCGCTTTCTCTTTTCTCTTTTTAGTGATCTTATTTAGTTTGCGGTAATCCACACAAGGTCTGAGGGTCTTATCTTTTTTCTGCACCTGCGGGAGACGTGGATGGACGAATGAAGCCCTTTTTAAAGGTTCTCATTAATATATTCTTTTAAAGCCCCTTGTTCCACTTCAGTTAAAGGGAAGATTCTTCCAAAAGGAATCTCAGCACCGGGAAGTAACTTGATGGGACAGTCATAGGCCCGGTGAGAGGGTAACACCTCTGCCCTCTGCTTGCTAAATACATCCAAGAAGTCATGATAGGCAGAAGGGATGGATGGATGTAGACTAGGATCTGTATCTAGGCAGAGCAGGGTAGGGTTCTCCTGAACATTCCGAGTTCTGCAGAACTGCTGGCAATAAGAAGAAGGGAAGGTAACCTCACCCATGATCCAATTAATGTCTGGATTGTGAGCCTGTAACCATGGCATGCCGAGGATTATGGGAAACAGGGGTGAAGCGATAATATCTAGGCGTAGCTGTTCTTGATGGGCATTGGAAATGGAGACGGATATTGGGATAGTCTCCTGGGTAACAGGTCCAGATTTAATGGCGGTTCCATCAGCTAGATGGATGGAAAGTCCATGGGCTTTAGGCAGCAAAGGTATCTGGTGTTTGGTAGCAAAAAAGAGAATCCATGAAACAGCTGCAAGCTCCGGAATCAATAATGGCGGTTATTTGCAGAGTCCTTCCTGGAAGCTGTAGTAGGAGAGGAAGAGCAAGGTGAGTGGTATTCTTAGCCAGAGGTGTAACATAGTCAGTAGACAGAGATAAGCACTTACGGAGTTTGAGGGGACAGTTCCTGACATAGTGCCCAGATTCCCCGCAATACAGGCACAAATTATTTGCTCGACAACGTTGTCGTTCCTCCTGGGTGAGAGAAGGCCGCAGGACTCCTAATTGCATTGGCTCATGTAGGTTAAACATGGAGGTAGATGGTGTTGGTGATGAATGATGGGAAACCTTAGGGGTAACCCAAGTTGGACGAGAAGATCCCATAGCTCTCTTAGATCTACGCTCTCGTAGGCGTCGATCGATCTGGATGGCTAGATCGATTAAGGCATTTAAAGTCTGTGGTGTACCCACCCTGGCCAATTCATCCTTCAGAGAGTCAGAAAGTCCCATCCGGAACTGACAGCGGAGAGCCGCATCATTCCAATTAGTGTCCGCACTCCACTTCCTGAATTCAGCCACATAGTCCTCTGCTGCCCTGCGACCCTGTTGAAGGGTATGCAGAGCCGCCTCCGCAGTCACGGACAGCTGGGGGTCATCATACAACTGACCCAATGCGTCAAAGAAGGTGGAGAGATTAGTCAGGGATATGTCCTTTTGCTCCAAGAGGCGATGGGCACCAGGTTTGGGGGTCACCAGAAAGCAGAGAAATTACGTAGCCCACCTTGGTAGCCTCCAGGGAAAAGGTACTATTGTAGTCTTTGCTTTCTCGATATGTTTATGTCAATCATTAGATTAATGGCTGCTTTATTATTTTCTAGTGATTATGCATCTGAACTCCTGATGATTGGTTGTAAGCCAAGAAACGCGTAGAGTTAATAACTTAAGGATGCCTACAATTTAACAACTACCTGTACTGTAACTGTATACGCTTTGTATCCACCATACCTTTGATTGATTTTTAACAATTCTCTTTATGTCTAATGAAGTATTAAACAATGTTTTATACGAATATTGTTGTAAATCCTTTGTGATTACGCCCAGTGTCTCCCTGGTTATAGAATATTTATGTCCGGATTATACTTATATTGGATACAGGCCAATTCTATATGTGCCTGGCCAATCTATTAATAATTATGCGTTGACACGTCTCATTAAAGTCCCGCTTTCTCTTTTCTCTTTTTGGTATTACTAATTGGGATGGAGACGTGTCAGCGTTCATAATGCTGGTATGGACAGGTCACAAACCCCCCCTTTATGTGCATAAATAAGATCACTGTGAAGAATCGGTACCCTCTCCCCCTGGTGCCAGAATTATTCCAAAGACTGGGGACGGCCACCATATTCACCAAACTTGACCTCCGTGGGGCCTACAATTTAGTTCGTATTAGGGACGGAGACGAATGCAAGACCGCCTTTCGTACCCGCTATGGACATTTTGAGTACCTAGTGATGCCTTTCGGCCTGTGCAATGCCCCTGCTACATTTCAGTACTTTATCAATGATGTGTTATGTGACTTTCTTGACCTGTTTGTTATCGTCTATTTAGACGACATACTAATTTTTTCTTGTTCCCTTGAATCCCATCGCAGGCACGTCAGAAGTGTGTTGGGTCGGCTTCGACAACACGGTCTATATGCAAAGGCTGAAAAATGTGAATTTGAACAGGAAAGTATTCCATTTTTGGGGTTAGTCATCTCCAGTAAGGGCATTAAGATGGACCCTCAAAAAGTCACTGCAGTCTTATGCCCCGTACACACGGTCGGACTTTGTTCGGACATTCCGACAACAAAATCCTACTATTTTTTCCGACGGATGTTGGCTCAAACTTGTCTTGCATACACATGGTCACACAAAGTTGTCGGAAAATCCGATCGTTCTAAACGCGATGACGTAAAACACGTACGTCGGGACTATAAACGGGGCAGTGGCCAATAGCTTTCAACTCTTTATTTATTCTGAGCACGCATGGCACTTTGTCCGTCGGATTTGTGTACACACGATCGGAATTTCTGACAAAGGATTTTGTTGTCGGAAAATTTTATATCCTGCTCTCAAACTTTGTGTGTCGGAAAATCCGATGGAAAATGTGTGATGGAGCCTACACACGGTCGGAATTTCTGACAACAAGGTCCTATCACACATTTTCCATCGG
This sequence comes from Aquarana catesbeiana, assembly GCF_042186555.1. Lineage (NCBI taxonomy): Eukaryota > Metazoa > Chordata > Amphibia > Anura > Ranidae > Aquarana > Aquarana catesbeiana. The sequence goes on along the minus strand of NC_133326.1, from coordinate 203,507,091 downwards.
AAAATCCGACCGTGTGTATGGGGCATTAGACTGGCCAGTCCCGACAGACAAAAAAGGAATCCAGCGATTCATTGGATTCGCTAATTTTTACCGTAAATTTATTAAAGGGTTCTCAGCCATCATTACACCCATCACACAACTAACTAAACAAGGTACACGCTTCCATTGGTCTGCTGAAGCCCAAAAGGCTTTTGAGACTCTCGAGGGCCATTTTACTTCCGCCTCTGCACTAAAACATCCAGATTCCTCTCTGCCATTCATACTAGAGGTGGACGCATCTGAAATTGCAGTAGGGGCAGTGCTGTCCCAAAGACAGGAAACTAAGGCCCTGCTGCATCCTGTGGCCTTCTTCTCTCGTAAATTGTCCACGGCAGAGAGAAATTATGATGTAGGTGACAGAGTGTTGTTAGCAATCAAGCGAGCATTGGAGGAGTGGCGCTACCTGTTGGAGGGTGCCGCTCATTCAGTCTTAATTTTTACAGATCATAAGAACCTGGAGTATTTGAGATCTGCAAAGAGGTTGAAGCCACGTCAGGCCAGGTGGGCTCTCTTTTTCTCCATGTTCTCCTTTCATGTCACCTACCGTCCTGGCTCCAAAAATACCAAACCTGACGCCCTATCCAGGATGTTTCACAAGCCCCAAGAAATTTCCCCTCCAGACACCATTCTGTCCCCGGGGAATTTTCTTTTACTTCAGGGAAACCTGCTTTCCCAGATTAAGCAGGCTTCCGCAGGATTGGGATCTTCCATTAATCAGAACTCCAAGTTAAGGATGGGTTACTGTGGCATGAGAATAGGATCTTTATACCTGAAACAGTACGGGTTGCAGTACTAGAGCTCTGTCACGATCATGCATTAGCTGGGCATTTTGGCGTAGCTAAGACCATTGATCTGGTACAGTGTACTTTTTGGTGGCCTCAGCTACGCGAAGATTGTAAAAGGTTTGTGGAGTCCTGTACCACCTGCATCAGGAACAAAGGGCACAGAACAAAGGCATGGGGACTACTAAAGCCCTTGCCTGTCCCAGATAGACCGTGGAAAATGCTCTCTATAGACTTTATTGTAGAATTACCCCCGGCTGGGGGCTTCACCTCAATCTTTGTCATAGTGGACCGGTTGTCGAAGATGGCCCACTTTGTCCCAATGAAGGGCACCCCTTCAGCTACAGAAATGGCACAAGCATTCATTAAAGAAGTCATCAGGCTCCATGGGGTACCAGTTAATATCGTTTCGGATCGGGGGGTACAGTTTACCTCCCGATTCTGGAGGTCTCTGTGTAAAACCTTGAACAATGAGCTTTCATTTTCATCGGCTTATCATCTCCAGACTAATGGGCAAACAGAAAGAACAAACCAGACCCTTGAACAATATTTGCGCTGTTTTTCTTCTTTTGCCCAAGATGATTGGATTTCTGTTCTCCCATTGGCCGAATTCGCCTATAACAATTCTATTCACTCTGCTATCAAACAAACTCCGTTTTTTGCTAATTATGGTTTCCACCCTTCATTTTTACCTAACTCCCTTCCAGAATGTACAGTACCTGCAGTCCAGGAGAAATTGGACTTTTTTACTTCCAACAACCAAGTTTTACAGGAGACCATGACCAGGACCCAGGAGTATAATAAAGCAACCTTCGATAAGAAAAGGCGAGGTGAGCTGTTACTTACACCTGGGGATCAGGTATGGTTGTCTACAGTAAACCTCAGGTTGGCTTGCCCTTCAAAGAAATTGGGTCCCAAGTTTCTCGGGCCTTTTCCTGTCAAGCAGAGGATTAATGAAGTTGCATACGAACTTGAACTCCCGGATTCACTAAAAGTGCATCCAGTTTTTCATGTATCCCTGCTCAGACCCTCTATTTCCAACCCATTTCCAGGCCGAAGTACGGATCCTCCTGATCCAATCTTGGTAGATGGGGAGGAGGAATTTGAGGTAGAGGCTATCATGGACCATAGGAAAAGAGGTAACCAGAATCAATTTTTGATAAAATGGAAGGGGTTTGGCCCAGAAAAGAATTCTTGGGAACCGGAAGATAATATTCATGCTGAAGATCTGTTACAATCTTTTAAAAGATCCCATCCAGAGAAATTTTGTCAAAGGGGCATCCGGAGGCTGCCCCTTGGGGGGGGGGCAATGTCATGTAGATCCTGCCAGTAACCGGCGATCCAGGCACATGGGAACACAGCCACGGGTCCCACTGCGCATGCGCGCGCGTTCACGGGTGCTGTCACGCACGGGCACACGCACGCGCACTCCCGCTGGTGTCAGGCGGGCTATTTAAACCGGTCTGTCACACTCAATCCCCTCTGTCTGCTCTACAGCGTTCCGTGTGCTTTACCTGATCTGATCTGTGTATCCTGTTATCTGACCCAGCTTCCTGTTTGACCATCCTGCTATTCGCCTGCACCAGACCCTCTTGGCTTGCCTGACCATCCCTCTGTGCAAACCCTGGTACCTCTGTTGTCCGACCAATACCGACCACCGGCTTGTTGACCTTCCCGCTGTGCATACCAGCATCCAGTCTCCTACCTGCTGTCTGTTCCTGGTTCCAGTCCAGCGTTCCAGGCTCCTACCTGCTGTCTGTTCCTGGTTCCAGTCCAGCGTTCCAGTCTACTACCTGCTGCTTGTTCCTGGTTCCAGTCCAGCGTTCCAGTCTGCTACTTGCTGCTTGTTCCTGGTTCCAGTCCAGCGTTCCAGTCTGCTACTTGCTGCTTGTTCCTGGTTCCAGCCCAGCGTTCCAGTCTACTACCTGCTGTTTGTTCCTGGTTCCAGTCCTGTCCTCCTGTCCGGCTTGCTTACCTGCTGGGTTCCTGGCCCTCCCTGCATTCCAGTCTCAGTCTTCAGTCTCTCTTCAGCTTCAGGTTCCAGAGGGTGCCACCACTACTGAACTTCCAGTGACTGTTGATCCTGCCAGGCACCCATACCACTCTTCACTCCTGGCCCTCTGTCTCCATTCCAGGGGAACGGGAGTGGGAGCTGTAAGGGAGGTCTTTCTCTGCACTTCAGGCTCAAAACCTGCCAGGTACGTGACAGAGGCATTTAGCCTCAGATAAGACTGTGAGATTCTTATGGTCAGTAAGAATGAGAACCGGCACAGTGGTGACTTCGAGGAGATGTCTCCATTCTTTCAAGGCAATCTTGTAATTGCACTCCGCATATGACAATTTCTTGGAAAAGTAGCCACAAGGATGCAAGGCGCTCTGAGTTAGGGCGTTGAGACAGAAGGGTGCTAACACCAGTCTCAGAAGCATTAACCTCAAGGATAAAAGGTAACGTAGGATCAGGATGTGCCAACACAGGAGCAGAAACAAAGGCAGCCTTGAGACTCTCAAAGGCCTTAACGAACTCCCGAGACCAACTCTGTGGGTTACCATCCTTTCCAGTCATATCAGTCAGGGGCTTGACCAGAGATGAGAAGTTACGAATAAACTTCCGATAATAGTTGGCAAAGCCCAGGAAATGCTGCAGAGGACGTAAACCCACGGGTTGGGGCCACTGTAGGACTGCTGAAAGTTTCTCTGGGTCCATCAAAAACCAGCAGTGGAAATTACATAACCCAGGAATTTAACCTGTTCACGATGGAACTCCCACTTCTCCAATTTACAATAGAGATTGTTCTCTCTTAGTTTCTGAAGCACACGACAGACATCTGTGTAGTGGCTCTCCAGGGACTTGGAAAATATGAGAATATCATTGAGATAAACCACCACACATAACTGCAACAATTCTCTGAGGACATCGTTAATGAATTCCTGGAAAACTGCTGGGGCGTTACAAAGGCCAAAAGGCATTACAAGGTACTCACAATGGCCTGGTCTGGTATTAAACCCAGTTTTCCACTCGTCGCCCTCCTTAATCCTCATGAGATTGTATGCCACTCTCAAATTAAGCTTCGTGAAAACCGTTGCTCCCTTGAGGCGGTCAAATAACTCCATAATCAATGGAATCGGATAGGCATTCTTAATCGTGAAATGACTGAGACCCCTATAATCAATACAGGGTCTCAGTTCACCACTCTTCTTTTTCATAAAAAAGAAACCAGCACCAGCAGGGGATGAGGATTTGAGGTTGAAACCTCGAGAAAGTGCATCTGCAACATACTCCTCCATGGTCTTATCCTCCAAGACCGACAGAGGGTAAACCCGGCCATGAGGGGTAAGGCACCAGGTTGAAGGTCAATTGCGAAATCATACGGCCGGTGTGGAGGCAAACTACCGGCTTGACCTTTGTCAAAGACATCGCTAAAATCGCAGTACTCCTCCAGCAGGGAGGAGAGTGAAGAGGTGCACAGGACCTTGGCTACCTTCTGGAAGCATCTCTTACTGCATTGTGGTGACCAGAAGAGAACCTCAACACAGAGCCAATAAAAAGAGGGGTTGTGCCTCTGTAACCAAGGATAACCAACAGAAACTTAGGTGAGGAAATAACTTGGAATTGGATTATCTCATGGTGAAGAGCCCCCACGGCCATGGACAACAGAACCGTCTCATGAGTCACACGGGCAGGCTGTAGAGGTCTCCCGTCAAGAGCCTCAATGGCAAGTGGAGTGTCACGCAGCTGCAGCGGAATTGAGTGCTTCGATACAAATACAAAATTCAGTCAATTAGAGCCTGTATCTCGATGGACAACTCCACCCAAGAAAGGGTGACCGAAACCTGGGGCTTATCCTTCTGGATAACTGGGGATGAAACAACGCCACCTAAGGTCTGTCCGTGACAGGACCTCAAGGTTCGGGCGTTCCCTGGAGGAGACTTCAAAAAGTGACCTGCCTGGCTACAATAAAGGCACAATCTCTCCCTCCTCCTAAAGGTTTTCTCATCCGCAGAGAGACGCGTGAAGCCCAAGTGCATGGGTTCATCTTCACTGACCAACTTGGTACCAGGAGGCATGGGAGGTGAGGGAGGCATGGATGGGACTGCAAAGCTCGGAGACAAACATACAGGAGGCTTCTGCAAGCGCTCCTTAAAAGAGAGTCTTTCTCTGAGTCTGGAGCCAATGAGGATGGCAAACGTGATCAACTTCTCCAACTCAGTGGGTATATCTTGGGCTGCTATCTCATCCTTGATGGAATCCGAGAGGCCATGAGAAAAAGCAGCCACGAGTGCCTCATTGTTCCAAGCAACCTCTGCTGCCAGAGTACGGAATTCAATGGCGTAATCGACAACAGTTCTCGTACTCTGTTTGTTGGACATGAGGCACTTGGGAGCAGAAGCGGAGCATGCAGGAACGTCAAATACCCTTTTAAAGGAGGCCACAAACTCAGGGTAACTCAAGACAACAGGTTTTTGTGTCTGCCATAGAGGATTTGCCCAGATCAAGGCTCTCTCAGAAAGCAAAGCTATCACAAAACCTACTTTGCTTCTGTCCGTGGGAAACGCCTGGGGCAGCATCTCAAAGTTTATATCAACCTGGTTGAGAAATCCTCTGCATTGGACTGGATCACCCCCAAATCGCTGGGGAAGCAGAGAAAAACCAGGCATACATTTTATAGAGGTAATACTCGAGGCGGGTGCCTGCACATAGACTGGCACAGCAGCAGGGACAGCCTGCAACTCAGGTTGGACCAGAGCAGCCACAGTGGGAGATTCCAGGTGAGCCGTGCGACTTGGGAGCATTTGTAACACCATGGCAAACTGATCCATGCAGTGATCTTGCTCATCCAATCTGGAAAAAATATTACCAACAAGTGGATTGACTGTATCTTCTGAATTCATGGCCTTCGCCTACTGTCAAAAACTATGAAATCAGACCAAGACAGAAGTACAGTTAAATCACACTTGTTTAATAATAAAAGTAAATAGCGTAAACGTAGTCAAAACATAGCCAGAGTTCAGGAACCGGAACGGATGGTCAGACAAGCCAAACGTCAGGCAGCCGGAGATGAGTGTAGTAAAACAGCAAGCAGGATCTGGAGCCAGAAGGGATGTCAGCCAAGCAAGTCTTTTAACAGAAATGCAGGAGAGTGTCTCTGTCATGTTGACGAGAGCCGAACACCTCCCGGTTTGGTTCGCAGCAGAACATGCGAACAGGCAAAAAATTTGTTCAAACACGCAAACACCGTTAAAGTCTATGGGACACGAACGTGCAAAATCAAAAGTGCTAATTTTAAGGGTTAATATGCACGTTATTGTTATAAAATGTGTTTGGGGACCTGGGTCCTGCTCCAGGGGACATGTATCAATGCAAATAAAAGTTTTAAAAATGGATGTTTTTTTCCGGGAGCAGTGATTTTAATAATGCTTAAAGTGAAACAATAAAAGTGAAATATTCCTTTAAATTTCATACCTGGGGAGTGTCTATAGTATGCCTGTAAAGTGGTGCATTTTTCCCATGTTTAAAAAAGCTCATTTAAAGTAATTTAAAACTACTTGCGGCTATAATGAATTGTCGGGTTCCGGCAATACAGATAAAAGTCATTGAAAAAACAGAACAGCATGGGATCCCCCCAGTCCATTACCAGGCCCTTTGGGTCTGGTATAAATAATAAGGGGAACCCCAAACCAAAATTTAAATAAAAAATTGCGTGGGGGTTCCACCAAATTCCATACCAGGCCCTATAGGTCTGGTATGGATATTAAGGGGAACCCTGCCACAATTTTCTTTTTAAAAATGGCGTAGGGGTCCCCCTCAAAATCCATACCAGACCCTTCAGGTCTGGTATGGATTTTAAGGTGAACCCTGTGACAAAATTAAAAAAATGGCGTGGGGTCCCCCCAAAAATCCATACCAGACCCTTATCCTCTTATCCAAGCATGCAACCTGGCAAGCCACAGGAAAAGAGGGAGGGATGAGAGAATGCCCCCTCCCAGATTTTCCTCTTCTCAAGGTCCCTCTTTAGATGCTCCTGGCTCCTCCCTCCTGTTGAGTGACCCCACAGCAAGCAGCTTGCTGTGGGGGCATCCGAGCCGAGCCACAGCTCCCTATGTCCATTCAGACACAGGACCACGGCCTGCCCCCACCCCCTTTCTCTCCTTATTAGCTCACTGATTTTGGTTGACAGCAGTGAGAGACAATGGCACCAATGAGGAGGGAGAGTCCTGGGCAGCCATGTCTCTTGTGCAACATCGCTGGATTGAGATAGACCTCGGGTAAGTATCAGGGGGGCTGAGGGGGGCTGCTGCACACAGAAGGTTTTTATCTTAATGCATAGAATGCATTAAGATAAAAAGCCTACTGCCTTTACAACCACTTTAAAGACTAAGTTTACCTTTTGTTCCCCCTTTTTTTAAAAAAATTCTAAATTTCAGCTCCCCTGTGTACCAGTATACCATTAATGTACTTCTTTTGCGGACATAACAAAGCTTTCCATTGATTCTACACGCGCTTACCTCACTGTACTCATAACTGATTAAAAAAAGTCTCTATTATTTCTACCTTACTTCCTGGACATACTATAGGTCATGACACAGGAAGGAGTTGACCAGCTTGACCAGCTGACCTCATTAGCACACACCCTGCACCATCTGCCCTCCTACCTACTACCCACTTCCAGCTGCATGTTTTATAAATGAAATGGAATCAATCAGTGATCTCTGTTCTCACTTTACACAGGCATTCATTTTTTTCTACCTTAACTGATGAGAGATCAGATAAAAGCCTATGTGAATAGAGCTGTAGTATTGAAAACAGGAGAAGTGTGTCCTGAGTTCTGTAAAGCTCACCATACACTATACAATCTGATTGTACAATCTCCTTTAGATCTACAATCAAATATGTAGTACAAGGGCCTGCCTGATTGCATACAGAGTGATTTGATCAATAGGTTGGTCCTCCTATGTCATAGCTTTTGTAAATCTAAAGGAAATTGTGCAAAGATTGTACAATCAGATTGAATAGTGTATGGCCATCTTTATACAAGTATATAGGAGGGAGCATTTTCACTTCATGCATAAGGTAGCCCATCCAATTGAATGACCTGCCCTACAAGCAACAATTGCCTCAAAGAAAGTGGAGCTTGGTGTGTTTTTACTGTGCTTTTTGGTGCAGTACATTTCTGAAATGTAAGGCAAAGTGTGCATTTTTAGTGCAGTCTGCCATGGATTTGGAAGCACACAGATGTGAATGGAACCTCATTTTTCTTGAGTAAACACACCAATTTTACTTTCTGATCCTATTCACATCTAGCATAGTGGGAGTGCATGTTTTTTGGCTAGTTTTTCCCATGACATGCATAGGGCAGCCTATGGATTTCAATGGGCTGCGCTACATGTGGCTCATGGGACATTTTGGCGCGCTGTGGATTGCATGTTTTTGCAGTGTTTGCCCCTCATTTTTTCACATGGCAAAAATGTGTGTTTGCTTCTGAGTTTGATGTGCCGTTATCAATTAATGGCACTGAAATCGCAACTAGTTAACCTCTGTACTTTCTCCTTTAAATTGACCAAAACAATATAATAGGACGACACACCATCTATCCAATCACTCTGTATCCAATCAGGAAGGCCCTTGAACTACATAGTTGATGGTAGATCTAAAGGAGATCGTACAATCAGCTTGTATAGTGTATGGTGACCTCTACAGAACCCAGGACATACGTCTCCTGTTTTCAATACTACAGCTTTATTTACAATGCACTGATCAATGTAAAAATGACACTGGCAGGGAAGGGGTTAACACTAGGGGACAGTCAAGGGGTTAACTGCATTCCCTGGGTGTGTTCTAACTGTAGAGGGAATGGGCTGCCTGGGACATGACAGAGATCACTTTTCCCGATGACTCGGAACAGTAGATCTCTGTCATGTCATCCATCAGAAGAATGGGGATCTGCCTTGTTTACAAGGCAGATCCCCATTCTGCCTCTGTACTAGGCAATCGCGGGTCGCTGGTGGACATTGAGTCTGCCCAACCCGTTGGCATGCTCCCACAGCATGCAGCGGGCACGACAGCGCGCAGCAACTGCACCTGTGCGAGCTGACGTACAATGATGGCGGCTCGCCCAGGAGACCCAACCTGCCGCAGTACAACTGCGGCGGCTGGTCTCTAAGTGGTTAAAGCTATAGTGGTACATAGGGGAGCTGGAATTTAGAAAGGAAAAAAAAAAGTGAACTTATCTTTTAAAGAATCCATGTCTCTTTGAAAAGCATATGCTAAATCTCTGGATATACATTTCTGTGATAACAGTATATGTTACAGATGTGTATTTTAGGTCATAATTGTTATAGCTAATATCATGAAAGTTTATATTTATGATAAATATCTAGTGGCAGTGATTGATTTGTGGTATAAATTCTATAATCCTATATGGAATCTATAAGTGAGACCATCTCCCTTTCAAACACACACACCTATTATTATTCAGATAACAGGACTTGGTGATGGACCTTATGCTCATGTTAGTTAAAACCTTATACTCCAAGGGGGTCTCAAAAATTGATGGTATACTGCACACCATGGATAACAATGTCTGATTGGAATTCTATAAATGTATAAATACCCAATCACCTACCATTAGGGAAGTATTGGCAGAATTCAGAAAGCACTGCTTAGTAGTCTAGAGTAAAACAGTGCATTAAACAGATACAGTATCTGTTTTGAACATATCAGTTGTTAGACAGTATAAGCACATTTCTGACTGAGCTGAATCTGTAAGTTGAGAGTTGAAGAGATTAAATTGTCTGCCAAGTTTGAGGTTCATTGTGGATTTGGTCGATTCACACTTGGCAGCAATTCACAGATATTACCTAATCTATTTTAAACCAATATTCAATGGATTTACAATCATTCATGGTTTAAAAAGACAACATGTAGTTAAACATTAACAATACCAGTTTAACATAACATTGGGCTGGTATCTCTTGGGCTGGTGTACCACAAGTAATTAACTTCACCTCATGCTAATGTTAATACCATGACACTATTACATATGACCTTCAAAAGGTTATATGTTTAAACTTCAAAATGTTAAAACAGAATTCCAGCCAAAAATACTAAGATAAAAGCAGTGCATTAAATAATAAAGTAGCAAAACCAGCTTTAGCTGGAATATTCCCCTTCAAACCAGAAATTTCCCCTGCAGTATTTTTTCTACCACTAGTTGTCCTGCCAGCCAGTCACTAGACAGTGAAAGGAGAAATGGCACAGAGATGAGCATGTAGAATCATTTTTGCTACCAGTATGCTTCTTGTTGACAAACTGCCTGGCTCCTTATACTGCCCCTTCCTTTCAACATTCCAGCCTCCCCATATAGGGACTGAAAAAGGCTAATGCTAGGTCATATTCAGATACTCATATTCAGATACTTACACTGCTCACAAGAAAAAATATATTTAGCATTATGTATTGATGGTTTCAGAACTGCATTAAAGTGGAATTCAAAGTTAACTGTAACTATTCTTAAAAATTTCCCCTCCCACCTTCCCCTACCTATTCTGCCCACCCTGAGTAAAAAGATCTATATATCGATATACAGTACTTACCTTTTGTTATAGTATGCTCTGGTCCGGTCACATTATCCTGCATTTTGGACTCCCTCATGATAGTGAGTGGCAGCTGCAGGGGAGAGGGGGGGAGCTCCAACAATGGCTGGGCTATGAAAGCCTTTGGGTGACATCATAGCTCCAGGAATTCACAGCCATTGTCGAGCACTCCATGACATGGAAGGGGGAGGGGTGTGAAGCTGCAGGATCATGTGACCAGACTAAAAAAAGGTAAGTATGCACATCTATTTTTACATACGGCAGGAACCATAGGTGTGGAAGAGGGAAGGGGGGACATTTTTAAGAGTGTTAGGATTGAATTCTATTCAGATTTAATCGTGTCTTTTATATCTGCCAAGAATTCAGATTGAAGAAAAATTATTTATTTTATGATCTGACTTATTTAGATTATTTGGGAGCCAGATCATAAATACGTTTCTAAATTCCATTTTGAAAACTTACATTTATTAAGGCCTGTGATGACATTTGAATAACTGTTTATATATGTACTGCCATGTTCCAAAACATCACAAGAAACTTAAAGAGATTTTAATCTTTTTTTATATGGTCACTAATAGGAAAAAAAGTCATATTGCCTGTAGAAAATGGTGTAAAATATATGAGACATTAACACAATAGTACCAAATTCCACTTAGAATACTTTAAATGCTTGACATCTGAAAATTTCTATAAAATGCTAGGGATGTGGAGGAGAACATGATTTCTTTTGTACATACAGTAAACGGTGGACGTGTAGAATCATCAGGTTTAGGAGAATCAATTCTCTTTTTCTGAAGCATGGCTAAATATTACTATTTCAGTACACATTTTGGCTGTTTAGGTTGCTTTCTCATTGTTTCAGAAACAGAACTGATAACAGTACTTCCAATGGCAGCTATGTTGATTCTGAAAATCTGGAAATCTACTAGGATTCCAAACTTGGTTGACCCAGAGGGTATTTTTTTTGTTGTTCTAGGGAGAAAAAGGGTAAATATTGTGGTATATTTTGGGGCAGGGCCGGTCCTAGACGGGGTGCACAGGGTGCAGTGCACCCAGGCGCCAGAGAGGTGGGGGCGCTGAAGCGCCAGAGTGCTCCCTTCCCTCCTCCTCCTCTTGATTGTGTGCGGCGGCGGCGCTCTCCGCTGGTGTTAAAAGAAGAAAGGCGCCGCCGCTGTGTGTGCTGCTCAAACCCCTCCCTCCTCCTGTCAGAGAAAGAGAGACATCGGAGGCAGAGCGGCTGGTCTCTGCGTGGAGAGACCAGCCGCACAGTGATGTCGCGCGGGGGGGGGGGGAGCGGAGGAGCGGTCCGTGCCCGACACATTCTGCTCTGTGTCTCCTGCCTGCTTTAAACTGCTCTGCTCTCCACCCGGGCGGCGCGGCTGGCTGCACACTGTTCTCTCCTCTTCAGCTGCCGCCTGGGTGTATATATGTACCCTAATGGAGGGGGGGGCTGTACTAATGGAGGGGGGCTGTACTAATGGAGGGGGGGCTTTATTAATGGAGGGGGGCTGTACTAATGGAGGGGGGCTGTACTAATGGAGGGGGGGCTGTACTAATGGAGGGGGGCTGTACTAATGGAGGGGGGGGCTGTACTAATGGGGGGGCTGTACTAATGGAGGGGGCTGTACTAATGGGGGGGCTGTACTAATAATGGGAGGGGGCTGTACTAATGAGGGGGTCTGTACTAATGGGGTCTGTACTAATGGAGGGGAGGTCTGTACTAATGGTGGGGGGTCTGTACTAATGGGGGGGTTCTGTACTAATGGAGGGGGGTCTGTCCTGGGGGGTCTGTACTAATGGGGGGGTCTGTACTAATGGAGGGGGGGTCTGTACTAATGGAGAGGGGGTCTGTCCTGGGGGGTCTGTACTAATGGAGGGGGGTCTGTCCTGGGGGGTCTGTACTAATGGAGGGGGGTCTGTACTAATGGAGGTGGGGGTCTGTACTAATGGAGAGGGGGTCTGTACTAATGGAGAGGGGGTCTGTACTAATGGAGGGGGGGTCTGTACTAACGGAGGGGGGTCTGTACTAATGGAGGGGGGTCTGTACTAATGGAGGGGGGTCTGTACTAATGGAGAGGGGGTCTGTACTAATGGGGTCTGTACTAATGGTGGGGTCTGTACTAATATGGGGGTCTCTACTAATGGAGGGGGGTCTGTCCTGGGGGGTCTGTACTAATGGGGGGGTCTGTACTAATGGAGGTGGGGTCTGTACTAATGGAGAGGGGGTCTGTACTAATGGGGTCTGTACTAATGGAGGGGGGGTCTGTACTAATAGGGGGGTCTGTATTGGGGGGTCTGTACTAATGGAGAGGGGGTCTGTCCTGGGGGATCTGTACTAATGGAGGGGGGGTCTGACCTGGGGGGTCTGTACTAATGGAGGGGGGTCTGTACTAATGGAGGGGGGGTCTGTACTAATGGAGGGGGGGTCTGTACTAATGGAGGGGGGTCTGTACTGAGTAAGGTCTGTACTGAGGGAGGGGTTTATAGTGCGGGTTCTGCACTGACGGAGGGGGGTCTATATGTAGTGGAGGGGGGTCTGTACTGAGGGGCGACTATAGTTGGTGGAAGGGGGGTGACCCTAACCCTAGTGAAGCCAATGCAGCTGCGGGCTCTCCTTTCCCCCCTCCCTCTCCTCCTGCGTGCTGCTGTACTAGTGAGCGGTGCTTGCCAGCACAGCTGCCTACTATGTTTCTTCCCCCGCCTTCATATCAACCAGGGAGGAAACAGAATAGAAAAAAGGAGCAGAGAAGAGGATTGTGGGACATATAGTCCCGAGAACTGGCAGCCCCACTGTAACACGGAAACTGCAGCCCACACAGCATGCTCAGCTGAATGGGAAAGAGAGAGAGAGAGACAGGAGCCTGGGAAAGTTTTCAGGGAAGTACACCCAGGACTCCAGAGGGAGAGGACAGTGCTGAGAGAACACCATCAGAGAGAGAACCCTGCTGCCCTGCGCCACCAGAGGGAAAGCCACACAGCCTAGCGCCATTGCTGGCATTGAAAGGAATGGAGTCATTGCAGGAATACAGCGGAGTCACCATGGGCAATTCAGAGTGAGCTGACTCCTGATCAGAGGAACCGTTGCTGTATCGCTGGGTCAGGTGAGAGGGCCGATCGGCCAATATGTACTATGTCTGCAGTCTCTGACCATCTCTTGTAGTATGTCTGCAGTCTCTGACCATCTCCTGTAGTATGTCTGCAGTCTCTGACCATCTCCTGTACTATGTCTGCAGTCTCTGATCATCTCCTGTACTATGTCTGCAGTCTCTGATCATCTCCTGTACTATGTCTGCAGTCTCTGGCTATCTCCTGTACTATGTCTGCAGTCTCTGACCATCTCCTGTACTATGTCTGCAGTCTCTGGCCATCTCCTGTACTATGTCTGCAGTCTCTGACCATCTCCTGTACTATGTCTGCAGTCTCTGGCTATCTCCTGTACTATGTCTGCAGTCTCTGACCATCTCCTGTACTATGTCTGCAGTCTCTGGCCATCTCCTGTACTATGTCTGCAGTCTCTGGCCATCTCCTGTATTATGTCTGCAGTCTCTGACCATCTCCTGTACTATGTCTGCAGTCTCTGGCCATCTCCTGTATTATGTCTGCAGTCTCTGACCATCTCCTGTACTATGTCTGCAGTCTCTGGGCATCTCCTGTACAATATCTGCAGTCTCTGATCATCTGCTGTACTATGTCTGCAGTCTCTGACCATCTCCTGTTCTACGATTGCTTTCTCTGACCATCTCCTGTACTATGATTGCAGTCTCTGACCGTCTCTTGTATCATAACTACAGTCTCTGAGCATCTCCTGTACTATGTCTGCAGTCTCTGATCATCTGCTGTTCTATGATTGCAGTCTCTGATCATCTCCTGTATTATGTCTGCAGTCTCTGACCATCTCCTGTACTATGTCTGCAGTCTCTGACCATCTCCTGTACTATGTTTGCAGTCTCTGATCATCTCCTGTACTATAATAAAAATTGATTTCGCGCTAAATGCATCTATCACCTAAAAATAAAGTGCATACAATAATACCGATCACTAACCGTGCAGTATTAAAAGTGCTCCATAGTGCAATAATATATCAAAGTGCTATGTGCATCGAAGTGGCAATGCAAATAAAAAACATAAATTGTGATCAAAAGTTCATAATGTGCACCAAAGTCTATATTGTGTTGTTTCACTGGGGTCATTCAATGGAGGTACACAGTAATGATAATCTTGAATTTTCTAATCCGGTAGCACCGGGCTCTCTAGACTCTCACCTTGAATCAAATAATAAGGGGCATTGTAACCAGATTCTTTGTTCTTTGTAATATGGTGATGTTGCAGCGATCTCTCTGCTTGCCAGTACCTGTGATTTATAAGGACAAAGAGGATTGCCCACCTGGGCTCCACCAGTCCGGTGGTGTAAATGGGAAGGGGAGAGAGAAAAGATGCCTCCGATGGTGTAGTAGGTTAAAACAACTGGCTATTTATTAAAACATACAGGTGGTCTCTTACATTTAAAACAAGTTAAAACAGCATAAAAAGTATAGGAGTTGTGGAGCGGCGTTGGAGACGCCTCCTTACTAGTTTCCGGTTTCGTCTGTGCTCGGCCACGCCCTCATAACGTGTTTCCCTATAATCCCATCTAGGGGGGTTGGACACATGTGCCAATGTTGGATCTTGTATTCTCACTTCCCTTTCGGGTGTGGAATATGTTGAATTTGGAATGACCGGATCCGTTTTTTTCTGCCATTTGAAGACCTGTTCTGTTTTATAGTCTTCTATATCTCTGTGATATTTTTTGATCTTACGTTGTTGTACTTCTAGATCTTTACTGATAAGATCTTTATTGAGTTGTGTGGCTAGTTTTTTAAGGTCCGGAGATTCTTTGTATGGTTCAAGTTTCAGCTTGATCTCCTCTATTTGTTGTTCTAGTATTCTAGTTTTTTTGTATTTTCTCCCTAGTAAGAATTTCAAGCCTTCTATACTTTTATTGTTGAAAAATTGAAACCACTCTTCCATTGATTCCTTGTCCATCAATCCATCATTAGGTGGTAGTTCCCACCGGAGCCTTCTGGGTACTAAATTTTCTCTGATATATTTTTCAAATGTGATGGTGTCCCACCATAGTGAGACTTTCTTTTCCATGTGGTGACCCAGTTTCCTCATTAGACTTTCTAAATCAGTGTTTCGCGTGTTGGTTTGTGAATTAAAAATATCCTCTACATTCACATTCCTATTCTCCATGAACTGAAAAATGTCCATGTTAGCAGCAAGGTGGGTGAGTCAGTGAGGTCAACAATAATGGTGTATGGTGATCCCTCGCGCTGAATTGAGTGTGTGGATAATGTGAATATTCTTAAATGGAGCTAACCTATATATGTGTAAAATGATACAAATGAACAGTGATGATATCTCTGTGGATAGCAGCAAAATTAACAGTGTTCACTTTCACTCTGCATAAGTATAATAAAAATTGATTTCGCGCTAAATGCATCTATCACCTAAAAATAAAGTGCATACAATAATACCGATCACTAACCGTGCAGTATTAAAAGTGCTCCATAGTGCAATAATATATCAAAGTGCTATGTGCATCGAAGTGGCAATGCAAATAAAAAACATAAATTGTGATCAAAAGTTCATAATGTGCACCAAAGTCTATATTGTGTTGTTTCACTGGGGTCATTCAATGGAGGTACACAGTAATGATAATCTTGAATTTTCTAATCCGGTAGCACCGGGCTCTCTAGACTCTCACCTTGAATCAAATAATAAGGGGCATTGTAACCAGATTCTTTGTTCTTTGTAATATGGTGATGTTGCAGCGATCTCTCTGCTTGCCAGTACCTGTGATTTATAAGGACAAAGAGGATTGCCCACCTGGGCTCCACCAGTCCGGTGGTGTAAATGGGAAGGGGAGAGAGAAAAGATGCCTCCGATGGTGTAGTAGGTTAAAACAACTGGCTATTTATTAAAACATACAGGTGGTCTCTTACATTTAAAACAAGTTAAAACAGCATAAAAAGTATAGGAGTTGTGGAGCGGCGTTGGAGACGCCTCCTTACTAGTTTCCGGTTTCGTCTGTGCTCGGCCACGCCCTCATAACGTGTTTCCCTATAATCCCATCTAGGGGGGTTGGACACATGTGCCAATGTTGGATCTTGTATTCTCACTTCCCTTTCGGGTGTGGAATATGTTGAATTTGGAATGACCGGATCCGTTTTTTTCTGCCATTTGAAGACCTGTTCTGTTTTATAGTCTTCTATATCTCTGTGATATTTTTTGATCTTACGTTGTTGTACTTCTAGATCTTTACTGATAAGATCTTTATTGAGTTGTGTGGCTAGTTTTTTAAGGTCCGGAGATTCTTTGTATGGTTCAAGTTTCAGCTTGATCTCCTCTATTTGTTGTTCTAGTATTCTAGTTTTTTTGTATTTTCTCCCTAGTAAGAATTTCAAGCCTTCTATACTTTTATTGTTGAAAAATTGAAACCACTCTTCCATTGATTCCTTGTCCATCAATCCATCATTAGGTGGTAGTTCCCACCGGAGCCTTCTGGGTACTAAATTTTCTCTGATATATTTTTCAAATGTGATGGTGTCCCACCATAGTGAGACTTTCTTTTCCATGTGGTGACCCAGTTTCCTCATTAGACTTTCTAAATCAGTGTTTCGCGTGTTGGTTTGTGAATTAAAAATATCCTCTACATTCACATTCCTATTCTCCATGAACTGAAAAATGTCCATGTTAGCAGCAAGGTGGGTGAGTCAGTGAGGTCAACAATAATGGTGTATGGTGATCCCTCGCGCTGAATTGAGTGTGTGGATAATGTGAATATTCTTAAATGGAGCTAACCTATATATGTGTAAAATGATACAAATGAACAGTGATGATATCTCTGTGGATAGCAGCAAAATTAACAGTGTTCACTTTCACTCTGCATAAGTATAATAAAAATTGATTTCGCGCTAAATGCATCTATCACCTAAAAATAAAGTGCATACAATAATACCGATCACTAACCGTGCAGTATTAAAAGTGCTCCATAGTGCAATAATATATCAAAGTGCTATGTGCATCGAAGTGGCAATGCAAATAAAAAACATAAATTGTGATCAAAAGTTCATAATGTGCACCAAAGTCTATATTGTGTTGTTTCACTGGGGTCATTCAATGGAGGTACACAGTAATGATAATCTTGAATTTTCTAATCCGGTAGCACCGGGCTCTCTAGACTCTCACCTTGAATCAAATAATAAGGGGCATTGTAACCAGATTCTTTGTTCTTTGTAATATGGTGATGTTGCAGCGATCTCTCTGCTTGCCAGTACCTGTGATTTATAAGGACAAAGAGGATTGCCCACCTGGGCTCCACCAGTCCGGTGGTGTAAATGGGAAGGGGAGAGAGAAAAGATGCCTCCGATGGTGTAGTAGGTTAAAACAACTGGCTATTTATTAAAACATACAGGTGGTCTCTTACATTTAAAACAAGTTAAAACAGCATAAAAAGTATAGGAGTTGTGGAGCGGCGTTGGAGACGCCTCCTTACTAGTTTCCGGTTTCGTCTGTGCTCGGCCACGCCCTCATAACGTGTTTCCCTATAATCCCATCTAGGGGGGTTGGACACATGTGCCAATGTTGGATCTTGTATTCTCACTTCCCTTTCGGGTGTGGAATATGTTGAATTTGGAATGACCGGATCCGTTTTTTTCTGCCATTTGAAGACCTGTTCTGTTTTATAGTCTTCTATATCTCTGTGATATTTTTTGATCTTACGTTGTTGTACTTCTAGATCTTTACTGATAAGATCTTTATTGAGTTGTGTGGCTAGTTTTTTAAGGTCCGGAGATTCTTTGTATGGTTCAAGTTTCAGCTTGATCTCCTCTATTTGTTGTTCTAGTATTCTAGTTTTTTTGTATTTTCTCCCTAGTAAGAATTTCAAGCCTTCTATACTTTTATTGTTGAAAAATTGAAACCACTCTTCCATTGATTCCTTGTCCATCAATCCATCATTAGGTGGTAGTTCCCACCGGAGCCTTCTGGGTACTAAATTTTCTCTGATATATTTTTCAAATGTGATGGTGTCCCACCATAGTGAGACTTTCTTTTCCATGTGGTGACCCAGTTTCCTCATTAGACTTTCTAAATCAGTGTTTCGCGTGTTGGTTTGTGAATTAAAAATATCCTCTACATTCACATTCCTATTCTCCATGAACTGAAAAATGTCCATGTTAGCAGCAAGGTGGGTGAGTCAGTGAGGTCAACAATAATGGTGTATGGTGATCCCTCGCGCTGAATTGAGTGTGTGGATAATGTGAATATTCTTAAATGGAGCTAACCTATATATGTGTAAAATGATACAAATGAACAGTGATGATATCTCTGTGGATAGCAGCAAAATTAACAGTGTTCACTTTCACTCTGCATAAGTATAATAAAAATTGATTTCGCGCTAAATGCATCTATCACCTAAAAATAAAGTGCATACAATAATACCGATCACTAACCATGCAGTATTAAAAGTGCTCCATAGTGCAATAATATATCAAAGTGCTATGTGCATCGAAGTGGCAATGCAAATAAAAAACATAAATTGTGATCAAAAGTTCATAATGTGCACCAAAGTCTATATTGTGTTGTTTCACTGGGGTCATTCAATGGAGGTACACAGTAATGATAATCTTGAATTTTCTAATCCGGTAGCACCGGGCTCTCTAGACTCTCACCTTGAATCAAATAATAAGGGGCATTGTAACCAGATTCTTTGTTCTTTGTAATATGGTGATGTTGCAGCGATCTCTCTGCTTGCCAGTACCTGTGATTTATAAGGACAAAGAGGATTGCCCACCTGGGCTCCACCAGTCCGGTGGTGTAAATGGGAAGGGGAGAGAGAAAAGATGCCTCCGATGGTGTAGTAGGTTAAAACAACTGGCTATTTATTAAAACATACAGGTGGTCTCTTACATTTAAAACAAGTTAAAACAGCATAAAAAGTATAGGAGTTGTGGAGCGGCGTTGGAGACGCCTCCTTACTAGTTTCCGGTTTCGTCTGTGCTCGGCCACGCCCTCATAACGTGTTTCCCTATAATCCCATCTAGGGGGGTTGGACACATGTGCCAATGTTGGATCTTGTATTCTCACTTCCCTTTCGGGTGTGGAATATGTTGAATTTGGAATGACCGGATCCGTTTTTTTCTGCCATTTGAAGACCTGTTCTGTTTTATAGTCTTCTATATCTCTGTGATATTTTTTGATCTTACGTTGTTGTACTTCTAGATCTTTACTGATAAGATCTTTATTGAGTTGTGTGGCTAGTTTTTTAAGGTCCGGAGATTCTTTGTATGGTTCAAGTTTCAGCTTGATCTCCTCTATTTGTTGTTCTAGTATTCTAGTTTTTTTGTATTTTCTCCCTAGTAAGAATTTCAAGCCTTCTATACTTTTATTGTTGAAAAATTGAAACCACTCTTCCATTGATTCCATTGATCAAGCTGAAACTTGAACCATACAAAGAATCTCCGGACCTTAAAAAACTAGCCACACAACTCAATAAAGATCTTATCAGTAAAGATCTAGAAGTACAACAACGTAAGATCAAAAAATATCACAGAGATATAGAAGACTATAAAACAGAACAGGTCTTCAAATGGCAGAAAAAAACGGATCCGGTCATTCCAAATTCAACATATTCCACACCCGAAAGGGAAGTGAGAATACAAGATCCAACATTGGCACATGTGTCCAACCCCCCTAGATGGGATTATAGGGAAACACGTTATGAGGGCGTGGCCGAGCACAGACGAAACCGGAAACTAGTAAGGAGGCGTCTCCAACGCCGCTCCACAACTCCTATACTTTTTATGCTGTTTTAACTTGTTTTAAATGTAAGAGACCACCTGTATGTTTTAATAAATAGCCAGTTGTTTTAACCTACTACACCATCGGAGGCATCTTTTCTCTCTCCCCTTCCCATTTACACCACCGGACTGGTGGAGCCCAGGTGGGCAATCCTCTTTGTCCTTATAAATCACAGGTACTGGCAAGCAGAGAGATCGCTGCAACATCACCATATTACAAAGAACAAAGAATCTGGTTACAATGCCCCTTATTATTTGATTCAAGGTGAGAGTCTAGAGAGCCCGGTGCTACCGGATTAGAAAATTCAAGATTATCATTACTGTGTACCTCCATTGAATGACCCCAGTGAAACAACACAATATAGACTTTGGTGCACATTATGAACTTTTGATCACAATTTATGTTTTTTATTTGCATTGCCACTTCGATGCACATAGCACTTTGATATATTATTGCACTATGGAGCACTTTTAATACTGCACGGTTAGTGATCGGTATTATTGTATGCACTTTATTTTTAGGTGATAGATGCATTTAGCGCGAAATCAATTTTTATTATACTTATGCAGAGTGAAAGTGAACACTGTTAATTTTGCTGCTATCCACAGAGATATCATCACTGTTCATTTGTATCATTTTACACATATATAGGTTAGCTCCATTTAAGAATATTCACATTATCCACACACTCAATTCAGCGCGAGGGATCACCATACACCATTATTGTTGACCTCACTGACTCACCCACCTTGCTGCTAACATGGACATTTTTCAGTTCATGGAGAATAGGAATGTGAATGTAGAGGATATTTTTAATTCACAAACCAACACGCGAAACACTGATTTAGAAAGTCTAATGAGGAAACTGGGTCACCACATGGAAAAGAAAGTCTCACTATGGTGGGACACCATCACATTTGAAAAATATATCAGAGAAAATTTAGTACCCAGAAGGCTCCGGTGGGAACTACCACCTAATGATGGATTGATGGACAAGGAATCAATGGAAGAGTGGTTTCAATTTTTCAACAATAAAAGTATAGAAGGCTTGAAATTCTTACTAGGGAGAAAATACAAAAAAACTAGAATACTAGAACAACAAATAGAGGAGATCAAGCTGAAACTTGAACCATACAAAGAATCTCCGGACCTTAAAAAACTAGCCACACAACTCAATAAAGATCTTATCAGTAAAGATCTAGAAGTACAACAACGTAAGATCAAAAAATATCACAGAGATATAGAAGACTATAAAACAGAACAGGTCTTCAAATGGCAGAAAAAAACGGATCCGGTCATTCCAAATTCAACATATTCCACACCCGAAAGGGAAGTGAGAATACAAGATCCAACATTGGCACATGTGTCCAACCCCCCTAGATGGGATTATAGGGAAACACGTTATGAGGGCGTGGCCGAGCACAGACGAAACCGGAAACTAGTAAGGAGGCGTCTCCAACGCCGCTCCACAACTCCTATACTTTTTATGCTGTTTTAACTTGTTTTAAATGTAAGAGACCACCTGTATGTTTTAATAAATAGCCAGTTGTTTTAACCTACTACACCATCGGAGGCATCTTTTCTCTCTCCCCTTCCCATTTACACCACCGGACTGGTGGAGCCCAGGTGGGCAATCCTCTTTGTCCTTATAAATCACAGGTACTGGCAAGCAGAGAGATCGCTGCAACATCACCATATTACAAAGAACAAAGAATCTGGTTACAATGCCCCTTATTATTTGATTCAAGGTGAGAGTCTAGAGAGCCCGGTGCTACCGGATTAGAAAATTCAAGATTATCATTACTGTGTACCTCCATTGAATGACCCCAGTGAAACAACACAATATAGACTTTGGTGCACATTATGAACTTTTGATCACAATTTATGTTTTTTATTTGCATTGCCACTTCGATGCACATAGCACTTTGATATATTATTGCACTATGGAGCACTTTTAATACTGCACGGTTAGTGATCGGTATTATTGTATGCACTTTATTTTTAGGTGATAGATGCATTTAGCGCGAAATCAATTTTTATTATACTTATGCAGAGTGAAAGTGAACACTGTTAATTTTGCTGCTATCCACAGAGATATCATCACTGTTCATTTGTATCATTTTACACATATATAGGTTAGCTCCATTTAAGAATATTCACATTATCCACACACTCAATTCAGCGCGAGGGATCACCATACACCATCTCCTGTACTATGTCTGCAGTCTCTGATCGTCTCCTGTACTATGTCTGCAGTCTCTGACCGTCTCCTGTACTATGTCTGCAGTCTCTGATCATCTCCTGTACTATGACTGCAGTCTCTGATCGTCTCCTGTACTATGTCTGCAGTCTCTGATCATCTCCTGTATTATGTCTGCAGTCTCTGATCATGTCTGCAGTCTCTGATCATCTCCTGTATTATGTCTGCAGTCTCTGACCATCTCCTGTATCATGTCTGCAGTCTCTGACCATCTCCTGTACTATGTCTGCAGTCTCTGACCATCTCCTGTATTATGTCTGCAGTCTCTGATCATCTCCTGTATTATGTCTGCAGTCTCTGACCATCTCCTGTACTATGTCTGCAGTCTCTGATCATCTCCTGTACTATGTCTGCAGTCTCTGATCATCTCCTGTATTATGTCTGGGGGTTCTTTCTAACAGACTCTCTAACAGAAGCCCTCTTTGTGTGCATCAGAGAGACTCCCCTCCAGGTCTCATTAGTGTACGCTCTTCCTGTATTTTTTGTTATTGTTAAAAGATCATAGGAGGATCCTAGGGTAACAAAGAGTTCTTAGGGGAGCATCTCTGTGTTTGAGTCATTGCCATAGAAACATTTGTAAAGGGGAGGAGTTGGTAAGATGACCACGCCCATGTGGGGGCGCCAGAAATATTTCTGCACCCAGGCGCCGGTGACCCTAGGATCGGCCCTGTTTTGGGGGTTGGCTACCAGCATTGTTACTGCCAATTCATACACTTGTAACTTGTCAGCCAGCATCAGCCAAACACCTAGTCCTGCCCACAGCTTTCTGGACTGGCAGCACTGCCATTGTTGCTAAAACCCTCTTACTTAAAAAAAAAACAAATAAAAATATTGAAAAAAAAAACCTCTTATTGTGATCTGCAATGTCTGGGATTTGGCTCAGTCAGGAAGGTAATTTAAGTTTTTAGATTAGTTTATGGGGCTTTTGCATCACATAGCAGCAGCAGCAGCTAGATTTGATACAAGTTTAGAATGCAAAACTTCCTTTTACTGCTATAAACTGAAGAACTATGTCAAAATAGAACTGCTTTCAGCAGGCTAGGTCATCTGCTGCATTTTTAAAGGCTGTAAGCTCATGGTCATATCAGAAAACATAAATTTACTGTCAGGACCTGGATCACCTGCTGGTGGCATGGTGCTTCCCAGAGTGGGAGGTTGAAGTTCTGGTGTCCACCAGTGGGTGTCTCCCAGCAGCCAGCAGATTCCAGTAATCAGCCTATTGCTGGTTGTTGGGAGGGTGTTTAGTCCTTCCTCTCCTATTATACTTTGCTTCAGTGTTTTTCTTTGCTGCTAGATACTGCTTGCCACTTATCCTGAGTCTAGATCTTGGTCTTGCTCCTACCTTGCATCCTGAATCTTGCTGCCTCTTTTCTGCTTCTGTTGTACCTTATCCCAGTTTGAAATCCCCTTCCCATCTGTTCCCTGCATCTCCAGTTTTCCCTGTTTATCTGCGTTCCCCATTTTTGTGCATATTCTATGCATTGAGGAAAAAAAGTATTTGAACACCTGCTCATTTAGTATATTTGCCCACTGATAAAGAAATGATCAGTCTATAATTTTAGAGGTAGGTTTATTTTAACAGTGAGAGACAGAATAACAACAAAAATATCCAGAAAAATGCATTTCAAAAAAGTTATAAATTGATTTGCATCCCAGGTGTCTTCTGTACAGATAAGGAGCTGAGATTAGGAGCACTCCCTTAAAGGGAGTGCTCCTAATCTCAGTTTGTTACCTGTATAAAAGACACCTGTCCCCACAAGCAATCAGTCAGTCAGATTCCAATCTCTCCACCATGGCCAAGACCAAAGAGCTGTCCACGGATGTTAGGGACAAGATTGCAGACCTGCACAAGGCTGGAATGGGCTGCAAGACCATCGCCAATCAGCTTGGTAAGAGGGTGACAACAATTGGTGAGATTTTTTGTAAATGGAAGAAACATAAAATAACTTTCATTCTCCCTTGGTCTGGGGCTCCATGCAAGATCTCAACTCGTGGAGTTTCAATGATCATGAGAACGATAAGGAATCAGCCCAGAACTACAGGGGAGAATCTTAGCAATGATCTCAAGGCAGCTGGGACCATATTCACCAAGAAAACAATTGGTAACACACTGTGTTAGGCCTGAAATCCTGCAGCACCCGCAAGGTCCCCCTGCTCAAGAAAGCACATGTACAGGCCCGTCTGAAGTTTGCTAATGAACATCTGAATGATTCAGAGGAGAACTGGGTGAAAGTGTTGTAGTCATATGAGACTAAAATCAAACTCTTTGGCATCAACTCGCTGTGTTTGGAGGAGGAGGAATGCTGCCTATGACCCCAAGAACACCATCCCTACCGTCAAACATGGAGGTGGAAACATTATGCATTGGGGGTGTTTTTCTGCTAAAGGGAACAGGACAACTTCACTGCATTAAAGGGAGGATAGACGGGGCCATGCAACATCAAACCTCCTTCCCTCAGCCAGGGCATTGAAAATGGGTTGTGGATGGGTATTCCAGCATGACAATGACACAAAACACATGGTCAAGGCAACAAAGCAGTGGCTCAAGAAGAAGCCCATTAGGGTCCTGGAGTGGCCTAGCCAGTCTCAAGACTTTAATACCATAGGAAATATGTGGAGGTAGCTGAAGGTTCGAGTTACCAATAATCAACATCGAAAACCTTAATGACTTGAAAAAGGATCTGCAAAGAGGAGTGGGACAAAATCCCTCTTGAGTTGTGTGCAAACCCGGTGGCCAATTACAAGAAACATCTGACCTCTGTGATTGCCAATAAGGGTTTTGCCACCAAGTACTAAGTCATGTTTTGCAAAGGGGTCAAATACTTATTTAACTCATTTAAATGCAAATTCATTTATAACTTTTTTTTTAAATGCGTTTTTCTGGATTTTCTTGTTGTTATTCTGTCTCTTACTGTTAAAATAAACCTATCATTAAAATTATAGACTGATCACTTCTTTGTCAGTGGGCAAACGTACAAAATTAGAAGGGTGATCCAATACTTTTTTCCCTCACTATATAGTTAGTTTGCTAGTTAGGCATTTTTGTTTTATGGTTGTGGTTCGCCTGTATCTCCATGTTTGCTGGTGTTTTGATGTCTTTTGTTTTACTATTAATACATTTACCTTATTATATATATTCTGGTCTCAGTTTCCTAGTGGAGCTACACAGATTTGGCCATGCCTGCTGCTATGTCCTGACACTTACACTAAAAAGGTGCCGTAAACAAGCTACCAATCCCATCCAAAAAAATAAATATAGCGGTCGAATGGCAGCTGGTCAAATCCACAGGTCTGCATCCAGTTTTTTCCTTTTTGAGCTTGTGCTTTCTCCTGTGCTTCAGCCTCTGCCCTTCTCCACCCTGTGTTCCCTTTCTGTGCCACACCTCTTGCTCTAGGTGGTGCCACGCCCATCTGCATTGGTTCCTGGTGGTACATGTTGTAATAGAATGCATAACCCCTTCCCGCCGACCGAACGCACATATGCGTCCTCGGCTTTCCGGGGTTATACCGGGATGATGCCCGCAGCTGCAGGCATCATCCCGGTACCGTTGTTTTCAGCGGGCGATCGGCTACCCGAATATAACAACCGATGCGGCTAAAAGCCGCTCGGCTGTTATACCGGAGGAGCGGGAGGGGACATCCCCCCCCTCCCGCCGCCTCCCGCCGCTGTTACCGGGCCTCCCGTGCGATCGGGAGGCCCGGTGTCCATTCGGGAATCTCCGGCGTCTGGGGGCGGGCTGGAACGAAGCTGTGAGCGGCTTCGTTCCAGCCTTCTAATTGTAAACGCGGAAGCGACGTCATGACGTCACTTCCCATTTACTCGGCTGCCAATGGCGCCGAATTTAAAAAAGTACACAGTATTCAGAATCGCCGTTTTCGGCGATCTGAATACTTTGAAGTGTAAAGGAGGGATGGGGGGTCTTTTAGACCCCCCATCCCTCCATAAAGAGTACCTGTCACCACATATTACTGTCACAAGGGATGTTTACATTGCTTGTGACAGCAATAAAAGTAAAAAAAAAAATTTAAACACAATTTATAAAAGTACAAAAATAAATAAAATAAAAAAAAAAAAAAAATTTTTAAAGCGCCCCCCGTCCCCGCGAGCTCGCACAGCGAAGAAAACGCATACGGAAGTCGCGCCCGCATATGTAAACGGTGTTCAAACCACACATGTGAGGTATCGCCGCGATCGTCAGAGCGAGAGCAATAATTCTAGCCCTAGACCTCCTCTGTAGCTCAAACCTGGTAACCGTAAAAAAATTTTAAAGCGTCGCCTATGGAAATTCATAGGTACCGTAGTTCGTCGCCATTCCACGAGTGCGTGCAATTATAAAGGGTGACATGTTTGGTATCTATTTACTCGGCGTAACATCATCTTTCACATTATACAAAAAAATTGGGGTAACTTTACTGTTTGGATTTTTAAAAATTCATGAAAGTGTCACTTTTCCAAAAATTTGCGTTTAAAACACCACTGCACAAATACCGTGTGATAAAAAATATTGCAACAATCGCCATTTTATTCTCTAGACTCTCTTCTAAAAAAATATATATAATGTTTGGGGGTTCTAAGTAATTTTCTAGCAAAAAATACGGATTTTAACTTGTAAACACCAAATTTCAAAAATAGGCTTAGTCATGAAAGGGATAAATAACTGACTCCATCTTAGATTCCCCTCCATTTTACATAAAGTATAAATGAACTTTTTGTGTGTGTAAGTTTTGCCATGGTCAGTTTGACTAGCAGTATGCATAGAACCACACCCTATGAGATATTGTGGTTAAGCCGAATCTGTGTCATCAAGTCATCAGCTATTTCTTGTTATCTAGTCAAGCAGCCTAACTCTTGATAAGAAAGTACTGAGTGTAAAGTTTTAATAACCCTTAGATATGTATTTTTACTGGTGTATATATACTACTTTTGCATTCAATAAATACAGAGATCTTATGAACACACACTCAAGCCTGTTTCCCATGTTTCATTTGGTCTCTCATGGATCCGAGGGTCCCAGTGGTCTGCCTGCATAAACCATGGTTTATGCAGGCAGACCACTGCCTGCATAACCTTGACTACCTTGACTACCGTCAAGGTGCATAATTCCTTTCAAATGTGGGATCGTCCCAGATAAAGCAATCATCCTTCGTAAGTAAACATTTGCCTTATTTTGACAAATTATTTTTCTTGCCTCGACTCTGATAAAGCTTTAGTCCTTTAAAAATTATATAGAAAGGAGATGGACCACGCCTTAAAGGTCTTTGGGAGACCTGAGTCCTAGAGAGAGGATTCATTAACATTGTGAAAGGTCTTTGGGAGACCTGAGTCCCAGAGAGAGGATTCATTAATATTAAAACAATACTGTAACTCCTTTTGGGAAGGAGAGAAAGTGTTTATGAGGTAATTACCACCGTGACCCAAACCTCTGTGTGCTTTGTCTTTCTGTCGCATAGAAGTATAAGATAATTTGTTATGTGGAAGAAGCTGTAAGGTGAGACAACCTCTTGTTCACTGTAATATTGGTCAAGAACATGGTAAAGAGGCTCCGCCTCCCCCTAACCCTGGGGAAATTTGTGAGGATTATGTTGCTAGGGTTTGTGGTACTAATTATGAATTTATAAATCCTTGGGTGTCAAATTTAGCAGGGTGGACTGAAACTATGCATAGTAGTGATCCCTTCCCCCAAGATAGAGATAATGATGAATTTCATATGGATATGGTGAAAGGTTTATGTTTTGGTGACATGAAGGCTTTCCCATGGTTTTCAGAAGACCCTCAGTGGGATATGAAATCCATCACAGTTTTAGGATCATACCAAATTGTCCAGTGAATCTCTTGGGTAGGAACTTGCTGGGAAAATTGGGTATGAAGATAATAATGTCCCCAAGTGACGGTCTTACTGTCTATTCAAACAAGGTCCCCATCGTGCCCATTTTGGCCCTAAGTAATGAAGTACCAACAGAAGAATTCCCAAAATATTTACAAAATGCCTGGTCAGATGGATCTTTGGATGTGGGTCTCATCAACTGTACCCCATACAAAGCCACCCTCAAACCTTCGGCAGAACCCATTTAACACAAACTATACCCTTTGTCAAAAGAAAAGGAGGATGGAATTGCTCCCATGGTGGAACATTTCCTTAAACAAGGAATTTTAAAGGAAACAATTTCACCTTACAACACTCCTATAAATCCAGTCAAAAAGCCAGATGGCAGTTATAGGTTTGTTCAAGATCTTAGGGCCATACATAATCTTGTAGTTCCCATAGTACCTGATGTGCCATCACTCCTGACTTCCATACCATCCGATGCAGAGTATTTCACAGTAATTGATTTAGCAAATGCATTTTTTAGCGTCCCCGTGGATGAAGAGACACAGCCTATTCTTGCATTTTGTTTTAAAAATCGCCAGATGACCTGGTGCAGAATGCCCCAAGGGTATGTAGACTCCCTTGTAGTCTATTCAGTTGTACTCCAGGCAACCCTACAGTCCTGGACTCCCTGCCATTGTTCAGTCCTATTACTGTATGTTGATGATTTATTGTTATGCAGTCCGAGCCAGATAGCCAGCAGAGAGGATGGTAAAGATTTATTGTACCGGTTAGCAGAAAATGGTCACAAAGTCTTTAAAAAGAAATTGCAATGGTGTCAAGAGACTGTTGAATACCTTGGTTTTACCCTTACAAAAGGAGAAAAAAGAGTCAGTCACAAGATAGCTGTGGCTCTCGTGGGTCTGCCCCGCCCACTGACAAAGAAAGATAAGCTATCTTTTCTTGGTATGATTGGTTACTGCCGTCAATGGATACCTGACTGCTCTTTCTATGATAACCTCAGACATGCCAGATTGTGTAAAATGGACAGATTAAATGTGTGATGCATTTGTGTACCTTAAGACAGCAAAGGTAAGGGCCCCTGGCCTCGGATTGCCCAATTATGGCAAGATATTTCACTTGTTTGCCAGGGACAGTTGTAAAACAATGGTGGGAGTCCTGGCGCAGGAACACGGAGGAAAACTCCACCCTATTGCATTTTTTCAAGAGTAGTGCCAATGCCGGTACATGGCATGCTGGCATGTCTCCGAGCTTTTGCTTCCTGTGCTATGGTAGTAGAAATGGCTACTTCTTTTACTTTAGGACATCCAACCACCTTACATACTACTCATAATGTATCTATTTTGTTGAAAAATATTCATACCCAACATATGTCAACCCAAAGATTGAGTGGATACGAGGTTATTCTCTCAAATCCAAATCTTGAAACAAAGTATGCTTCACTTACTTTAGGCCCAGCCTCGATCCTAAATGCATTACTAGGTTTAAAAAGAGAAGAGGATGAGGTAGTTCCTCAACATGAGTGAAATAATTCTCCAGGACACATCTCCACGTGCAGATATGTCTTCCATTGCAATCTCTGGGGCACAAAATGTTTTTGTTGATGGTTCTTGTTCTAGACCAAATGACAACAAATATCATGCAGGATATGCTGTAGTCCAGTTGCCTGATGTAGTGCTCGAAGCAAACCCAGTCCCATTTCAATCAGCCCAGGCTGCAGAACTGATTGCCCTTACAAGAGCATGCCAGCTCTTTGAAGGACAAGATGTGAACATTTATACTGATTCTAAATACACATTCGGTGTATGCCACAATTTTGGTATTATCTGGTTAAAAAGATGGTACATAGCAGCAGATGGCAAATCAATTTCACATTCAACATTAGTGTCCAGCCTTTTGGAAGTGATTAAATTGCCTCACTCTATAGCTATCCTCCCCTGCAAGGCACATACCACAAACCAAGATGATGTTTCAAAAGGAAATGCCTTAGCTGATAAAGCAGCAAAGGAAGCAGCTTCTAAACAAGAAGCTACCATACAAATGCCATAACTTGCACCAGAAATGCCCCTATTAGACCAAACCTTGTCAGATCTTCAGACATATGCTACAGATATTAAGCAATTGAATATTGCAGGAGTGCAAAAAACGCCCAGATACTGGACTTGTCTTTCAAGAGGGGAGAGCTCTGTGCACCTTTATTTATTTCTCAGTATCATGGGGTAGGGCACAGAGGCTGGCAGGTCACATGTGAATTTTTGGACAATGATTTCTTTATCCCTGGTCTTCCCTCTTTGGTCAAATCATATGTTGCCAGATGCATCACATGCATCCGAAACAACCCAAGAAATCCACACAAGGCAAAACATGAACACCTTACATATCCATCCACACCTTTTACACATTTACAGATTTACTTCACCCATATGCCTAAGTTAGGTAAAAGACGGAAATATTTACTTGTGACAGTAGACATGTTCTCAAGATGGACAGAAGCATTTGTAACCACAAAAGAAGATGCAAAACCTTTTGTAAAAATCCTCATGCAGGAAATTATCCCTAGATGGGGATCCAAATAAATTATGATAATGGTCCTGCCTCTATATCAAAAGTGTGACAAAATTTTGTGAAAACACTTAAAATTGATTGGAAGTTTCATATCCCTTACCATCCGCAAAGTTCAGGTATTGTTGAGAGAATTAACAGAACCATTAAAGATAAAATAAGAAAAGCAACGGGAGGTAGACATGTGCATTCGTTTTCATCCGAATGCATTTTCGTCCGAATTTCAGGTATTTTTGTTATCGTTTTAACAAACGATAGCAAAAGTGCAGAATCCGAAAAGCGAAAGATCCGACATAACCAAATGATTTATTTTCGTTTTCGTTGCTACAACAGTCCGATATAGGAGATTCGACATGATGACAATAACAATCTGTGTCCATCAAACCTGCGGTCGAATGTGCCTAACCTTAACTCTATTAGTCCAAGATTATTCTACATAGAGAGAAAAGATTCGACAGAGAGAGAAAAGATTCGACGTAGGGGAGAAAAGATGAATAAAAATAATGATGATGATGAATGTTATTGGCTGATTGTAACCAAAGAGGAGGAGCAGTAAAATAGCTAGAACTAAGTACACACGTACTTTGGCTTATGGTGTCTGTTGAAAGTTCTAAGAAGATTCGACGGAGCAGGTAAACTATACAGCGTCATACAGTTTAGCTGCTCTGTCGAATCTTCTTTAAACATTCGACAGACACCATAAGCCTTCAATGACAGATTCGACCTTAATGCAATTTTTAACGAAAAACGAAATACATAAAAAACGAATTTCGGGAGTAACTAAATAAATTTTATTTTTTGGATGAAAACGAAATTCTGAAACACTGAAAAATTACTGAAAAATTATTTCAGTGTGCACATGTCTAACGGGAGGCACATATAATAGGTGGCAGAAAGTCCTATCGGCAGTCTTGGCTGAAATAAGAATGACCACCTCTAAGAAAACAGGATACTCTCCATTTGAGGTCCTTATGGGTAGGCCATTTCTCACCCCGTGGGCCAGACAACCACTTATGTTAGAAAGAGGGGACCTAGAAGTAAAACAGGGAGAGTCTATTAGGAAACTCATTGAAACTCTGGACAAAGTTGAAAGAAATGTTGCTCGTACCTCTGCTTTCTCTTCACAGAAATCTAAACACCTTTTCCAGGTAGGAGATGTAGTGGTGGTCCAATAGCAAAATCGTACTAAGAAGCAAGAGTACCCGATCGGACTCCCGACTACTGAACGCAGTCACAGGTACCGCAATCCTTACCGAGGGACAACAGTCCTGGATTCATGCCAGTCATGTGAAGAAGGTGAACCAAACACCTAAGAAGCAAGCCAAGGATAAAAGGAGGTGAAACAGGTGAAATAAATCCTTGAAAAGAGAGTGAAGTAGGTGAAAGAGTCTCTGAACAAGATGACCTCACTTATTGCACCACAGACTTCTGGGAAGGCATTTTGCCTCCAGTTGCTAAACTCTCTGATAGTGTTCCTACCTATATGGATCATAACTAACTGTATTTATCATCCTGAGGACTTGGGAGCCCTTAAAGGCATATATAGGTCACACAATAGCACCATCAATAATACACATACCAGACACAAGAGAGATACACAATCAGATAATGAAGGAGTTAAAACTGATAGTTTTACAGACAAAATGTTGCTACTGAAATTCAAAGATAATTATGCCCAGAAAACAGGGTATGAGAAATGTTGGATATGTAGTAAACTGCATCCTAGTACAGTCCATATTCAACTTATGGCTGTACCTTTTAAATATCACCCTTTTTTGTGTTTTAATTTAACATGCAGTAGGCATAAGCATGCTTCAAACTTGTAATGTGTATCATTGCTAGAGCTACCGGAACCCCTGACCCCACTGCTGCTAATAAAGCCTACCTTAGCATGTACTATAAGAAAGTTAATTATGTTACTGTGGAGAGAAAGTAAGTCACGTTCATGACTTAAGAGGGGATTGTAATAGAATGTATAAACAACTGACTCCATCTTAGATTTCCCTCCATTTTACATAAAGTATAAATTAACTTTTTGTGTGTGTAAGTTTTGCCATGGTCAGTTTTACTAGCAGTTTGCATAGAACCACACCCTATGAGATATTGTGGTTAAGCTGAATCTGTGTCAGCAAGTCATCAGTTATTTCTTGTTATCTAGTAAAGCAGCCTTACTCTTGGTAAGAATGTACTGAGTGTAAAGTTTGAATAACCCTTAGACGTGTATTTTTACTGGTATATATATTACTGTTGTATTCAATAAAGACAGAGATCTTATGAACACACACTCAAGCCTGTTTCCCATGTCTCAGTCGGTCTCTCACGGATCGGAGGGTCTCGGTGGTCTGCCTGCATAAACCAGGGTGGTGATCAAGGTGTATAAATCCTTTCACATGCATCAACCACTTCATCATACAAGCCTAATGATTGCTTCAGTAATCACTGAGCTTTCAGCCTAAAAAGGGTGCCTAGATCTATTAACGACTTCAGCCCTGGAGGATTTGGCTGCTCAATGACCAGAGCAGAGTTTTACAATTTGGCACTGCGCTGCTTTAACTGGTAATTGCACGGTCATGCAATGCTGTACCCAAACAAAATTTGCGTCCTTTTTCCCACAAATAGAGCTTTCTTTTGAGTGTATTTGATTGCCTCTGCGATTTTTATTTTTTGCGATATAAACGGAAAAAGGCCAAAAATTTTGAAAAAAAAAATATTTTCTACTTTTTGTTCTAAAAAAAAATTAATAAACTTAATTTTAGTCACACATTTAGGCCAAAATGTATTCAGCCATATGTCTTTGGTAAAAAAAAATGTCAATAAACGTATATTTATTGGTTTGCGCAAAAGTTATAGTGTCTACAAACTAGGGTACATTTTCTGGAATTTACACAGCTTTTAGTTTATGACTACCGATCTCATTTCTTGAGGTGCTAAAATGGCAGGGCAGTACAAATCCCCCAAATGACCCCATTTTGGAAAGTAGACACCCTAAGGAAATTGCTGAGAGGCATGTTGAGCCCATTGACTATTTAATTTTTTGTCACAAGTGATTAAAAAATTACAAAAAAAAAATACACAAAGTTGTCACTAAATGATATATTAAAAAGGGGAAAAAAATATACTGCACTGTGAAAATGCAAACTAGCAGCTGGCACAGCTGTAGACAAAAAGCAATAGTGTAATGCCCTGTACACACGGTTGCATTTTCCGACGGAAAATGTGTGATAGGACCTTGTTGTCGGAAATTCCGACCGTGTGTGGGCTCCATCACACATTTTCCATCGGATTTTCCGACACACAAAGTTTGAGAGCTTGCCATAAAATTTTCCGACAACAAAATCCGTTGTCGGAATTTCCGATCGTGTGTACACAAATCCGACGCACAAAGTGCCACGCATGCTCAGAATAAATAAAGAGATGAAAGCTATTGGCTACTGCCCCGTTTATAGTCCCGACATGCGTGTTTTACATCACCGCGTTCAGAATGATCGGATTTTCCGACAACTTTGTGTGACCGTGTGTATGCAAGACAAGTTTGAGCCAACATCCGTCGGAAAAAATCCTAGGATTTTGTTGTCGGAATGTCCGATCAATGTCCCACAATGTGTATGGGGCATAAATGTGTAAAAGTGCAGCGCTAATATTTGCAAAAAGCAAGTGAAAGTGTAATATTATACATAAACACCTCTGGATGGTGATAATTCAAATAATATTATAATGTAAATCCACCGGAGAAAGGTGAGGTGGAATGTCACTGTGCTGGTGTAGTGCCTACACCGCAAACAAATATCAAAACATGAAAGCAAAAATGCAAAAATCCAAATATATATGTGATCCAGCAGACATATGTGGAAATCCAACCACCGGGAAGATAGCTAGAAACACCACCACCGTAGATAGGAGGAGGCTTACCAGATCACAGTGACTTGGGGAGGCGTATACCACCCAAGTCCTAAAGGCATGTCAGTTGATCAGTGAAAACATCAATGGGATATGGAATATGGGCCCCAAAACCTCATGTGGAGGATAGAGGCTTGGTACCACGTAACATGTGTCATGCAATAAAAAGACTGGCATAGCATGATACCGTTTAAAAAGTACTATTTTAATATAATGATAAAATGAACACTCACATTTGGAAGAACGTAATTGAGCTTGTATAGATACAAAACCGATGTATACAGGAAGGTCCACCCAATGCGTTTCTACTAAACAGTCGTCATCTGGGGTGTAGACCCCCACAACAACTTTGCTTAAATAGAAATTTTGACCCCAGAATATGCCTGACGCAGGAAATGGCTCTGCATAACGCCACTTCCTGTCTTCCTATCTCGAACTCGAAAGGGAATTATTGAGAAAGTTAATAAATTTAATTTAACTGTGGAGTTTAAGAACAGTCGATGAAGATGTTACACATATAAATAGACTGCATCAATAGCAATGCTATATGTAACATCTTCATCGACATGCTTTAAAATTGCGCACCAGCTGCATTCTCGGGTTCCCTGATGGGAAAGGAGAGCCCGAGAAAACCATGGAAGACGGTGGGAGGTGGGGGACGTTCCCTCCCACTGCTTGTAAAAGCAGTCTAGAGGCTAATTAGCTGCTAGGATTGCTTTTACATGAAAGCTGACCGCTGGCTGAAAAGAATGATACCAAGATGATACCTAAACCTGCAGGCATCATTCTGGTATAACCACTCAAAGTCCAGCAACATACAGTACCAGTATGTTGCTGGTATTTGTTGGGCATACATTGTAATGTTCTTTTTTTCATGCAGCCTGTGGGCTGCATGAAAAAAAAAAAAGAGATTGATTGGTGGGTATGCACACCATTAGAATACAACCCTTCATCCACCCACTTTTAATGATGGGCATACATGCACCATTTTTTTTATTAACTGTGGAGGTGAAATCACCTCCGACAACGCTGGAGTCACGGCTTTACATATCGTGGGAGCAAACGCTGTTGCTGTCAAGATAAATAAATCAGTGCTGCAGCTGAATGGCATACCTGAAAACAAAAATCTGGTTAACAATAAATTACAGTAAACAGTAAAGTATAAAAGAATTACATACCTGAAAAGCAAACCTAATAAAACATAGTAACAATAAAACATTGCATTGAAGTATACAGTAAAAAAGAGCAGAACAATAGAGAGAGAATAGAGCATGGGAATAGAGAATGGGTGTTTTTTTTTACCGTTTTTTTTTCTTTTTTTTTCTTTACACTTTTATTTGTAACTAACAGTTGTAATGGTTCAGTTCCAGGTTCTGGTCTCCCAAAATGCAATGGCAT
Source organism: Aquarana catesbeiana (assembly GCF_042186555.1). NCBI lineage: Eukaryota > Metazoa > Chordata > Amphibia > Anura > Ranidae > Aquarana > Aquarana catesbeiana. Next base: position 203,470,891 of record NC_133326.1, on the reverse strand, counting down.
CTTTGGAGGATCCTGTGAAAGCGTGTCCTAGTCTGTGCAGTGCTGTACCCTATGCTAATACTCCACTAGTGAGTGGTAGCATTCAAAACATTCATCAATGCAAAGACCAGGATGGTCAGGACAGGAGGGACAATAATAGCGGGTGTCACGCCTATATCTGCACTTTCTACAGACACAATATTTTCTTTGGGGGACTTGTTGGGTAGGGGTACCAGGGAGGACATGCGGAAAATGCCTCTCATGCAGCTGGCTTACTGCATTTGGACTGGGAAGTTGGGCCACAGCTCCGTCTGAAAACAGAAGGGCTGTGATGATCTCTTCCTGGAATTTAAGGAAGGATCCAGTTTGTCCTGAAGCTTTGTATAGCACATAAGCATTCAGCAGAGCCAATTAAAATAAGTATACAGACACTTTTTTTCTACCAGCGTCTGGCCTTATGAGCAGTTAGGTACAGCGCCAACAACTGGTCATTGAGGTCCACCCCTCCCATATTAAGGTTATATTCGTGGACACAAAGGGGTTTCTCCACAACACCAGTCGCCATACGAATTTGGACCGTCGTGTCTGCATGAAGGGAAGACAGAACGAAAACATTCCGATTATCCCTCCACTTCACAGCGAGAAAATTATTAGACTTCAAGCAGGCTCTCTCCCCCAGCTTAAGACGGGAATCTACAAGCCGCTGGGGTAAGCCCCAGTGATTAGATTGCGCGGTGCCACATGCGCCAATTCCGTGGTCAAACAAGTGACTAAAAAGTGGCACGCTTGCGTAATAATTGTCCACATACAAGTGGTACCCCTTTCTGAATAAGGGTGACACCAAGTCCCACACAATCTTACTAGCGATCCCTATGGGCAATTCTCCGGCTCTATGTGACTATCTCTTCCCTCGTAAACCATAAAACTATATGTATAGCCTGTGGCCCTGTCACAGAGCTTATACATCTTGACCCCATATATGGCACGCTTGCTGGGAAGATACTGTTTTCAAAGACAAGCAGCCATAAAACTTAATCAGGGACTCATCAATGCAGACAACTTGATGTGGAGTAAACAAGGCTGCAAACTGTTGGTTGAAGTGGTTTACGAGGGGCCGAATTTTGTAGAGCCGATCATATCTGTCGTCCTCACCCTGAGGACGACAGAGTTCATTGTCATTGAAGTGCATGAACCGCAAGATCTGCTCGTATTGTGCCCTGGTCATGGAGGCAGAGAACACGGGCATATGGTGAATTGGGTCAGTGGACCAATATGACTGCAACTCACTCTTTTTAGTTATGCCCATGAGGAAAGATAGGCCCAGGAAGGTCTTAAATTCGGAGACTGTAATAGGTCTCCAATCTCTGAGAAGGGTCAACTGGGGATAAGTGGTGATGAATTGATCAGCATACAAATTGCTTTGGTCCACAATAGATCTATAGAGATCTTCCATGAAAAACAGCGAATAAAAATCAAGTGACCTAAAATCAACTGTGCCCATCTGAATTCCGGGTTGGCCAGTGAATGGGGGAAGTATGGGTGCTGCAGAAGTGTTGGGCTCTCAATTAGGATTGGCAAATGCAGCAGGAAGGGCACTATGGGCTCAACAGGCCTATCTTTGTCTTCTTAGTGGTTGCGGGACACTAGTTGTGCTAGCCCCCTCACCAGCTTGAACTGCACTTATGGGACTTGCCACATCATCACATGTTACTGCAGTGCTGGTTTGACTACGATTAGGGTGTACTAGGCCACTGGTGCTTGCCAGTTCACCAGCAGGATGAGCGGCACTAGTACTGGCTCTCTGCTCCATACGAGAGCCCTGCGGTTCTTGCATCTGACAGCAGAAGAACGGGGTCGGGTATGCCTGATCTTGGTGGGGACCACAACTCCATCATCAGAGCTATCTGTCAGGGTGCCGCTGCTGTCTACAGGATCGTATTCTGAGCCTGAATCTGACAGATGAGTGACTTCCTCTTCACTATCTGTCATGATCAGAAACGTGTAGGCCTCTTCACTAGTGTAACTTCGATTTGACATTTTGGTCTCTAAATTTACTGGTACACTAGTGAGACTCACAGGAAAAAGAGATCCTGACTGTCAGAGACTGATTCAAACACTACCAAAAAAACTGTTAGCGTTCACAGGGATCAGGCCTGACTCTGCGAATGCTGCAGTTATGTGTGTTGTGTTTTTGTAAGTGACAGTGATCGATTGATACTGCACTTGGGTGGGCTGGGCGGAGGGGCTAAACGCAGGTGCTAGCAGGTATCTGGGCTGATCCCACTAACACTGTTTTTGGGAACCCTAAACTACTGGGGATGCTAGTATATATCTGATCAGATCAGATATCGATCAGTTCAGACACTATACTACTAAGGGAGGTTTATGGTGTGTGTGTGGGTGTTAGCGCTACTGGCACTAATCTGTCGCTGCCTGGGCGACGCAGACCCTGATTGACGCTAAAACTGCTAAAAACTGATATCACCTGCTGGGCAATTAGGGGGTTAAACCTTCATTTGGTAATATACGGTGGGTGCCCCGATGCTATAAAAAACAAAAAAACAAACCAGCATCACCCGTAACACTAATACGGTGATCACTGGTGACAGGGGGTGAAAGGGTTAACTAGGGGGCAATCGGGGTTAAAACCTTTATTAGGTAGTATATGGGGGTACCTGATGCTATAAAAACCTCATGGTGAAACAGGACAGGTTCCACTCAGAACAGGCCTTGCCATGGTCGACCAAAGAAGTTGAGTGCACGTGCTCAACGTCATATCCAGAGGTTGTCTTTGGGAAATATACATATGAGTGCTGCCAGCATTGCTGCAAAGGTTGATGGGGTGGGGGGGTCAGCTTATCAGTTATCAGACCATACGCCACACACTGCATCAAATTGGTCTGCATGGCTGTTGTCCCAGAAGTTGGCCTCTTCTAAAGATGATGCACAAGAAAGCTTGCAAACAGTTTGCTGAAGGCAAGCAGACTAAGGACATGGATTACTGGAACCACGTCCTGTGGTCTGATGAGACCAAGATAAACTTATTTGGTTCAGATGGTATCAAGCGTGTGTGGCAGCAACCAGGTGAGGATTAAAGGTGAGGATTGTCTACAGTCAAGAATGGTGGTGAGAGTGTCATGGTCTGGGGCTGCATGAGTGCTGCCGGCACTGGGGAGCTACAGTTTGAGGGAACCATGAATGCCAACATGTACTGTGACATACTGAAGCAGAGCATGATCCCCTCCCTTCGGAGGCTGGGCTGCAGGGCAGTATTCCAACATGATAACGACCCCAAACACACCTCCAAGATGACCACTGCCTTGCTAAAAAAACTGAGGGTAAAGGTGATGGACTGGCCAAGCATGTCTCCAGACTTAAACCCTATTAAGCACCTGTGGGGCATCCTCAAACGGAAGGTAGAGGAGTGCAAGGTCTCTAACATCCACCAGCTCCTTGATTTTGTCACAGAGGAGTGGAAAATGACTCCAGTGGCAACCTGTGAAGCTATGGTGAATTTCATGCCCAAGAGGGTTAAGGCAGTGCTGAAAAATAAAGGTGGCCCCACAAAATTTTGACACTTTGGGCCCAATTTGGACATTTTCACTTAGGGGTGTACTCACTTTTGTTGCCAGTGGTTTAGACATTAATGGCTGTGTGTTGAGTTATTTTCAGGGAACAGCAAATTGACACTGTTATGCAAGCTGTACACTCACTACTTTATATTTATATTTTGGCACATTATTGTGGCAAAGTGTCATTTCTTTAGTGTTGTCACATTAAAACATATAATAAAATATTTACAAAAATGTGAAGGGTGTACTCACTTTTGTGAGATACTGTAAATGTTTAAAGTAGTATCAATACACAACGATATTATCTTTTAGATTTTTTTAAATTGTAGTATTTTTCTGCACTTGTGTTTTTTTGTATGCTAAAAAACAGACATTCCAAAAAAAAACGATTGGAGAGGCATGTACAATAGTTTAAAACTAAAATCCATGCTTAGAGACACATTAATATAGCCCCGTATTCATTATTAAATATATTAATGTTAATGTTTAATATTTTTAATACAACTGGTATCTGTATTTGGAGTGATATCAATTTCAATTCCCTATACATAAGCATTTATATTGGAAGAACGTTTTAAGACTTGAAGCCACACAGGTGTTTTGCATGGAAATATCCAGACATGCTGAAAAAAGGACTGACCAGAGTGAGCAGATGGATGACCCCATCAGTCTCTTGCTGCCCCTTTCCTTTCTAGTCAGTGGGAGTACTATGGGGAGATATAAAGGAAACCACTGTATGCTTTACTCTATTTACTCAACTTATTATATTTCTGTATCTACCTGTAATAGAAAATTTGGTGTCCTCTGGCTATGCTGTGTAAATCCCAGAATTGGATGGATAGAAAAAAAATTCTGGTAGGTAGATAAAACAGCCCCCATAAATGTATTTCTTCTGTGCGTTTAAGTTCTTGTCTGGAGATCAGGTTTAACTCTCTGCATGGACAGAAATGAAAGTCCTTTGGTAGGTACAGCAGCCCTCATATACAGTATATAATTCCTCTGTGTGTTTAAATACTTGTCTGGAGTTCAGCCGTAATGCTTCAGCATGGAAAGAAATAAAAATCCTTTGGTGGGTGCAATGCCCCTATTTTTGTATTATCTCTTTGTATTGAGATACTGGGATTCAGCTTTAATTCTCCACATTGGCAGAAATAATAATCCTTTGACAGGTACAACAACCCCATTAATATATTTCCTTTCTGTGTTTAGTTACTTGCCTGGAGTTTAGCTTTAACTCTCCATCATCTACTCAAAATTGGTATATCAATTTTAGGTTAACTAACCCTTTAACTTTATTGAGTTAAAGGGAAAAAAAAAAACATTTTTTTTTTCGATTTTACAGGGGCTTTCAGCTGATCTTCAACAGCCAACCAACTAAAACTGAAAACTAAAAAGTCCACATCCTCAGAATTAATGAGAATAAACCCTCTAATTAGTGACATCAATGAAGTGGAGTCTTCATTGCTAACTGCATTCCAATCTAATAAGCTAGTGCATATATTTCATAAGGTTAGAGTTTAAAGCATTATGGGTGAAAGTCTGCTCTAGGCACCTTCTTTAAAACAGCAAATCCGTTTCTTTTTTCATTGTTGTCTGCAACTATTACATCTCAACATGACAGGCTCCATGCTGAGTGCCAGGCATGCATTAACACTGATCCAAGGAATACCACGCAGAAGCAAAAGACACTACAGGATGAAATAGGCACTTAAAAGCTGCCTGGCTTCCAGCACAAAGATTCAATTCAATTGCAGAGGTTCACAACACACAACCAACAAAACCACAGCACAGTTTATTTTGTAGAGCATTATCACCCACAAATGTAACAAGTAGTTATTTACATTCTGTAAGCAGTTTTGCAGAATAGCCTGTGACTCTTAAAATAACGGTAGACAACCAAAGATCAAATTGCAGTCCATTTCTATTTTGTATTAAATTTTGATTAGAGAAGACAGTTACTGTTAAATATCAAAGTACATCAAAATGGTACGGTATCCCTTAGCACAAGACTTGAGTTCAGGAACGTATCATTTATAACCAACATATCATCCTTATTGTTCAAGTTAATTTTCAATGTATCAATGATCTTCGCAAGATGAAAAGAATTTTAATGTAAGTGCTGTCCCAAGTATGTTATAAGCTGTTAAAGTAGCTGTTTTTTTTCTTGTGACAGTGACACAGGCACAGGGTGGTGGGGGTGCAGTGAAATGTTCTGCTGATGATCTGGTTACAACAGCTGTAGACTTCTGATTACACTGAATGACTTGCTTCATAGGATGCAAAAGGACATGGAATGTACAGTAGCCTGCAGCAGATATCTCATGACAGCTACATGTACTTACTGCAGTATGCTATCAGGAGGCTAGCCAGGATCAACAGTGCCCAGAAAGTTGAAGTCATTCTTGGCAAGGAATTGGCATATTTTCTGTATCTCTTCACCTATACCAAAGCCATTGAAATTCTTCTAGAGTTAGATGCCAGTTTGTGTCAGCAGGTAGCTCCACGTGTAATCCTAATGACAGCTGAAAGTGGTCCACCTTGGTGCCATTATCCAGAATTCACAAGACATCATTAGATTAAATGTGGCTTAGAAATAACCGGCCAGTGCAAATTTCTTCTAACTGGCTGCAATTCTTTTGTGCTTTAGCCTTGAACAGTGGGTGGAAGTTACAATTCCAGTTATATGCTGAAAGACTCCATTCCAAGTGTTACTGTAACTACTTACATTGCAGGAGACACAAATTGGTGTATGAATAGTAGTGATGACATGTTATTTCAGCAAACAATGCCAGCAGCAGTGTGACAGTGCTCACCTCTTCCTATGTATTAGAAATAATAACACATTCCTGCAAAAATGCCGAATCCTAAACGTCAGCAGCAGAGGATTATAAAGATAAAAATGTTCAAAGGAAGGTTTAAGCACATTTTGCATTTGATCTCCCTTTCTCCCAGCAGACAGAGGGATGGCTGATCTGCCTTGGAAAGTTTGTTGCTGTCTTGCTGGTGAAGTGCTGCTGCAGGGAGAATGTCAGGGTAGCAGAGGGAAGGGCTGGGAACACCCAAAAACCATACAGGTAAGAAGGCAGCACTCCCAAACTTCCAAGCATAAATCATTTAGCATCCTAACTACAGAACTCAGAATAAAAGTCAGATGTACAGGAGACTCCAGTCTTTTCTCCAGGAGCAGGAAGCGTTTATTGTGCTTATACTGCAAAATCCTTTTCCCGGATTGCACCCAGCACATCAGAGCCTGTGTTACATGAAGCCAGCATCCCTGACATCCCGTTAGATGTGCATTGCTCCTCCCTGTTGGCAGCTGTGTGCTGCCTTTACTGTATATGCAGAGCTGCCAGCACAGGAAATCGCCATAATCCCTGCACATAAACTTAACTATACAATAACTGCTTTACATAAACACCCAAAGTAATTTTCCCTAATGCATTTTTACATTTAACAGCACAATAAATTAACCCTTAAAAGCTTCTTTTTGTAATGTTATTTGGTTGCTGTTAATAAAATAACAAATATTAATGTTTTTAATTGAAAAAAGTGTATGTGTTATCTTGCTCTTGCAAGTTTAATTACATTGTTTAGCTAAGATGTGGTCCCTAAAGTTAAAGTAAAACCATGGGTAAAAAAAAAAAAAAATCGCATACACAGTATGATGCAGTCTGTCAATAACATAAGGGGCAGTCCCCCATAACATAGATGTATTATCTGTTATTCCTGCCAATAAGTCTAGTATTTTTCAAAAGTCCTTAAAACAGACCAAGCTGTGCAGAAAAAGTGTCAGAGTATAGTGCCAAACCATTTAATACTGCCAAGGCAGTTTACAATGATTGGTTTTATTCATATAGCTAAACATTTTATCCCAAAAGAAGTAAAACATTTTAAATGGGGTTAGGCTTTAATTTGTTAGTACCCTTATGTAAAGTCCATATAATCTTCTAGTCCATTTAGCACAACCCTTTCCACAGGTTGACAGTACTGCTGTCCAAGGGTGGCTACATTGTTCCTCCATAGTTACAGAGGAAGAGTGACTGTATCCACCCTAAATGATGAAGAAGAAAATACAATAATGAATTTATGAAACACATGAAAGGCTTGTAACACTTTTGGAAGCAATTTCGTCTCATAAAATGAATCCATAATCAAACCAATAAAACTGCGCTTAGAAATAAAATCCACAAAAGATGAAATGAATGATAGGAACAGTGGCTCTGCTGTGAGATAGTAACACAGAGCAAATACACATAAGACATTAAAAAGAGCCTCGCTAGTAGAACAGTGATAATAAAATTAATTGATAATAAAAATAAATTTACAATATTGATTAAATAATCCATACAATTTTCTTTCTTTATGAAATAACTGTACAAAATAAAGTCCAAGTGTAAATAGAGCAATGTTGAAAATAAAGTGCAAAAAAGTGCAAAAAAATTGCACTTGTGTTCAAAAATGTAATCCTCTTCAGAAATGTTCAAAAGTGACCGTGTAGATAATGAACATACATCACCATTAAAACGTCCCAGTTGTGACACCACCACCTCAATATGGACTGCAGGCTTACCAAATTCAAAGGACCCTATTTTGTAAGAGAGGTCAATAGAGCATGTGGCCAAGCATCCTTGCCAAGGTATTCCCAAGACTCTCCTAGAGGATCCACTTGAGGACAGAAGTATGGACTGCGTTGGTCATCTCAATAGTATCCCATTAGAAACATGATAAGGAAAAACTCCACATACTGTAAAACCCCCTTTAGTTGCTTTATTTAAAAGACGTCACCTGTGATGAAACGGATAGGTGGAGGGACGTGCTGACATCATCACATGTTCCCGGAGGTGTGGGGCGCTTCTTGCTATAATCCGGCTGACAAGATTTTTTAACAAGCGATTTATGGTATTCGTTGATGTACATGCAATCTATACTTTTAAATAACGCAACTAAAGGTGTTTTACACTATGGGGAGTTTTTAATTTTATGTCCTTATCATGTTTCCAATGGGATACTATTGAGATGACTAACACAGTCCATACTCCTGTCCTCGAGTGGATCCTGTAGGAGAGCTTTGGGAATAACCTGGCCAGGGTGCTTGGCCACATGCTCTATTGACCTCTCTTACAATAGAGGGTCCATTAAATTTGGTAAGCCTGTATTCCATATCGAGGTGATGTCACAATGGGGATGTTTTAATGGTGATGAATGTTCATTTTCTACATGGTCACTTTTAAACATTTCTGAAGAGGATTACATTTTTGCACATTTATTTTGCAATTGTTTGCATTTTTGCATGTGCACTTGGACTTTATTTTGCACAGTTATTTCATAAAGAAAGAAAATTGTATGGACACTTTATATTATTATTTCATTATTTAATCAATATTGTAAAATTATTTTCATTATCAATTATTTTTATTATCACTGTTCTAATGGTGTGGCTCTTTTTAATGTGTTATAAAATTAATCATGTAGTTCTTCTTTGCAATACTTTTGCATTGTGTCCCATTGCCATTAACAAGTTCTCTCCCCTGATGCTACTCCTAATATAAAGTACTCTCTCCCCACCTCCACCTGACAACACTGGTTATCTGAGCAGCCAGTCACCAAAGGAGGGAATCATGCACTACCTCACATCTGGAAGTTCTGGATGTTGCTCTTTAGCAGGTGAAAAGAGTGGTGTTAAAGTGAAGATAAGGTAAGTATAATCAGCTGGTAGGGCATTAAATAAAATTAACCTGTTACTTTGCTCTATATGGGTAAAGTACAGATAAAATCGAGGCCTGAATTAAGTCTGAAGTACTGTAAACCCAGTTGCTAACATCATATTTAAATGTTAACATAATAATACAATTTTTAAAGTAATTATTAATGTATTTAAAACTGAAGCTTTTATTAAAATAAATGAATTAGATATATTTTTTTTAATTCTGCTATAAAGGTTGTTGGTTGTTATTCTGGTACTTTATCTTAGCATGATAATTCTTTTGCTGTCTCTCACTTGTGTTTCTGCATTGTCACCCCATCACATGTCTTGTGTTTCTTAGTATGAGAGGCAAAGTAGGTATAGAGAGCTTCTATAACAAGTTCAATCATCCATAATAAACGTACAGGCTTCTGAGTATATCATAACCAGAATAAGAAATAGAGCGAGAAAGTATTATACATGTAAAAACTGCAAACCGTGGCACCTACAGGCCAGAGGTATGAACACCACAACAAGGGCTTTCATTATAGATTGTAAGCTGCTATTTCCATATATGTTCCAGAGACATATTTTGCTGTTATTACTATCATGAAGTCTGTCTAGAGAAATAAAATGTAGCTAACTCTGGAGGGCAAGCATATAGGCAGAAAGTGGCCATTCGCACAGGCCCTCAGTAACTACAGAACACTGTTGCTGACCTCTCCTTCTTAAAATGATAGTTGTCTGGCTATAATGTTGAATCTCTTGGTTAAAAAATAAATAAATAAGTCACTGCATATTTGTTTCAGAGCACTTAGAAGAAATTGAAGCAAGTAGATTAGCTTTATATCCAGAAAATGGACTTCATCGAGATTAGCTGAAGGACTTTAGGAATAAAATGCAATGAGCAAAGCAAAGTATTGTGACATCATCTTGCATGGATGTTCGTAAGCACAGAAGCAGAAAGTGCCGGTGGTGCGGCACCCATGTTCAGATTCAGTGAGCTTATCATAAGTGCTGGACTGACCAATTTAATTGTGAGTGTAGTTGCTCACTCAGCACTAGGGATGGGCCGATCGGACCCCTGTTCAGTTCGCACCAGAACTTCCGAACACCACGAATGTTTGGACCCGAATAACGAACCCCATTAAAGTCAATGGGACCCAAATGTCAAAAATCAAAAGTGCCCATTTCGAAGGCTTATATGCAAGTAATTGGGCATACAATGGTTATAGGGGTCTGGGTCTTGCCCTGGGGGACATGTATCAATAAAGAAAAAAAAAGTTTGTGAAAAACTCAATTTTTAAATGAGCAGTGATTTTTTGATTTTTAAAGTGAAAGCCTAAAAATAAAAAAATCCCTCCAATATAGTGCCTGGGGGCTCCCATCTGTGGCAGATCTGTACCATGTCTAGAATCTGCTGCAGCAATAATTGCATTTATAAAGCTAAAAAAAAGACATTTTCCCTGCAAGCTGCCTTTATTTTGCTCAGCAACAGCTGGGGAGCCAGTGTGTATGATGAGGCCACAATGTAGTGCATTGGGAACAAGATTAGAGATTTTTTGGATACATTTTGGTGTCACTTTGACTTTGGATAGAAGTAACGGGTGTGTAAAAATTGGTCTTTGGGTGTCGGTGGTGCCTTCCCACCATAACCCTATAGAGGTAATCTTGTTGAAAGCAAGAATTGTCCCTGCTGTAAAAAATAGCAATATTATGCACCTGTTAAACAGGTGCAGAAAATTTGGTCTTAGGGTGTCGGTGGCGCCTTTCCACCGTAACCCTATATAGGTAATCTTGTTGAAAGCAAGAATTGGCCTTGCTGTAAAAAATTGCAATGATCTGCACCTGTCAAACAGGTGCAGAAAAATTACTCTTGGGTGTCGGGAGTGCCTTCCCACTGTAACCCTATAGAGGTGCTCCTGATCAAGACAAAAAAAAATTGCAATGATATGCACCTGTCAAACAGGTGCTGAAAAATTGGTATTTGGGTGTTAATTGTGCCCATAAAACCTATACCAAAAACATTCTTCCAGATGAAATGATTCAACACTCTCAAAGCTAGGCAGCCTCGAAGTCCTGCAGAGATTCCACGTCCCAAAAAGACTTAATCAGTGACATCAGCATCAGAGGCTTCATAGCTGGTAATCCATGACTAATTCATTTTTCTAAAAGTCAAATGGTCCACGGAGTCTTTGGACAGACGCGTTCTATGATCAGTAGGGAAACCTTCTGCAGCACTGAATGCTGTTCTGAAAGCACACTGGATGCAGGGCAGCCCAACAACTCAATAGCATATTGGGCAAGTTCTGGCCAGTGGTCTATTCTCATGACCCAGTAAGTCAGTGGATTGTCAGCTGAAAAGCTCTCCATCTCTGTTTTAGCCCCAAGGTAATCATCCACCATGTGATGCAGACGCTACCGATGGGGTGTGGAAGCTGACAGCCCTGGGCGATGAGGACTGAAAAAATTCTAAAATGCCTCACTTAGGCAGACGCCTTCTCCAACGCTCCTCTCTTGACCAACAGAAGACTCAAAACAATGTTTTCTACGACACTATAACCTACTGTTATCAGGAAAAATGTTCAATAAAATCCTCTTTAACATGTCCTCAAGAGATTTGATCTTCTGCACTCTCTGTGGGGACGGGATGAGTTCTAAAACCTTCCCCTTATAACGGTGGTCAAGGTGGGTTGCCAACCAGTAATCATCCTTCTTCTTTATGCCATGTATTCTTGGGTCCTTTCGAAGGCTTTGAAGCATGAGGTTGCCCATGTGCCTCAAATTTGCCGAGGCTTGAGAAGCAGAATCCTCAGAGTCACTCAGGAAGACAGCATCTGGAACTTCCTCCTCCCAGCTACGTACTACTCCCAAGGTTCCTGGGGTTGGAAAGCCATCGCTTACAGATTGACGCATGTTTTCTTCTTCAAAGCCTATGAAAGTGCCAGAATCCTCCTCCTCATCCTCCTCCCCTCTCTCCTCCTGTGTGTTCTGTGACATAGGAATAATGGTGTCTGGATAAAGTGGGCCTTGAGAGGAAAGGAAGTCCTCCTCTTCCTTCTGCTCCAGCAGGAGCACAACAGGGATTGTGTCACTGATGCATGCACTGTCACAGCTCACCACCCATGTGGCCTCCTCAAATGTTGACAATACAGTACATCCATCCTTAATGATCAGCCATTGGCGTGAGGAAAAAACGTCGAGGAGGCCTGAGCCTGTCGTCGTGCCATATTTGCACGGGTACTCATTGACGGCCCTCTGCTGCATGTATAGCTGCTACAGCATTGACAAAGTTGAGTTCCACCTGGTGGACATGTCACAAATCAGGTGGTTTATGACTGCCTGAAATGGCTACAGACTCTTCTGGCCAGCTTTAGCACATCTTGCAACCCTGGGTACATATTTAGGAAATGCTGCACCAAATTGAGGACATGCCAGGCATGGCACATGTGTCAACTCTCCCTGTCTAAGGGCGGACAGAAGGTTTGAGCCATTATCGCACACCACCATTCCTGGCTTGCCCCTGCAGAGCTGCAAGAATCTCTGCTCCGATGTGGTTCCTGTCCCCTAAACACACCAGCTGAAGCACTGCATGGCACCTTTTACCCTGACTCTGGCAATAGCCCTTTGACTGCTTAGGGGGTACCTGATGTTCATAGGACAATTGTGCAGATGAGGGCATGGAGGTGGTGGAGGAGGAGGAGGTAGAGCTCACAGGCCTGGCATCATCACCACCAGCTGTATGGAGACATGGGGGCACAACAAGCTACAGCATCGATCCCTGTCCTGCATCCTTTTGAGTTGCAAGCAGCGTTACCCAGTGTGCTGTGAACAAAATATATCTTCCCTGTCCATGCTTGCTGGACCATGTGTCAGCGATAAGGTGGATTTTACGGCTGACTGCCTTGCCCGAAGATGCCAGAACATTCCCTTCCACGTGATGGTAGAGAGATGGAATGGCCTTACGTGAAAAGTAGTAGCAACTAGGAACCTGTCATTGTGGTACAGCACATTGTGTGAACTCATGGAAGGGGGCAGAATCCATCAGGCTGAAAGGCAGAAGTTGGAGAGCCAACAGCTTTGACAAGCTTGCATTTAGATGTTGGATTTTCCCTGGATCAACTTTACCTATAAATGCTAGTACCCAGTTATATTATGTACATTTAGGAAAGTATCCAGGCCTTTCTTAAAGCAATCTACTGAGCTGGCCAGAACCACCTCTGGAGGAAGTCTATTCCACATTTTCACAGCTCTTACTGTGAAGAAACATTTCCGTATTTGGAGATGAAATCTCTTTTCCTCTAGGCGTAAAGAGTGCCCCCTTGTTCTCTGTGTTGACCGTAAAGTGAATAACTCAACACCAAGTTCACTATATGGACCCCTTATATGTTGATCATATCCTCCCTTATTCTCCTCTTCTCAAGAGTGAATAAATTCAGTTTCTCTAATCTTTCCTCATAGCTGATCTCCTCCATGCCTCTTATCAGTTTGGTTGCCTTCTCTGCAATTTCTCCAGTTCACCGATATCCTTTTTGAGAACTGGCGCCCAAAACTGAACTGCATATTCCAGATGAGGTCTTACTAATGATTTGAACAGGGGCAAAATGATATCGCTCTCTCTGGAGTCCATACCTCTCTTAATACAAGAAAGGACTTTGCTCGCTTTGGAAACCACAGCTTGGCATTGCATGCTATTATTGAGCTTATGATCTACCAAAACCCCCAGATCCTTCTCCATTACGGATTCCCCCAGTTGTACTCCCCCTAGTATGTATGATGCATGCATATTCTTAGCCCCCAAGTGCATAACTTTACATTTCTCAACATTAAACCTCATCTGCCACATAGATGCCCAATTAGACAGTGCATTGAGGTTGGCTTGTAAATTGGAGACATTCCGCAAGGACATTATTCCACTGCATAGCTTGGTGTCATCCATAAAGACAGAAATGTTACTTTTGATCCCAGACCCAATATCATTTATAAAGATATTAAAGAGTAAGGGTCCCAGCACTGAACCTTGGGATACACCACTGATAACCTTAGACCATTCAGAGTAAGAATCATTAACCACTACTCTCTGAATTCTGTCTTTTAGCCAGTTTTCTATCCATTTACAAACTGATAGTTCCAAGCCTGTAGATTTTACCTTACACATGAGCCGTGTGTGCGGAACTGTATCGATTGCTTTTGCAAAGTTCAAGTATACCACGTCCACAGCCACCCCTCTGTCCAAGGTTTTACTCTTCATAAAAAGAAATCAGGTTGTTCTGACAACTTCTGTCTTTCATGAATCCATGTTGTCTGTTGCTTAAAATGTTTTTTTCCAGCAAGAACTCAACTATGTGGTCTTTTATTAAACTCTCCAGTATCTTCCCGACTATAGAAGTTAAACTAACAGGTCTATAGTTACATGGTAAAGACTTTGATCCCTTTTTAAATATAGGCACCACGTTAGCCCTGCGCCAATCCAGTGGTACTATTCCCGTCATTAATGAGTCCCTAAAAATTAGATACAATGGCTTTGAAATTACAGAGCTCAATTCTTTTAGGATCCGTGGGTGGATGCCATCAGGTCCAGGTGCTTTATCCACTTTTATACTGTCTAAATATTTCTGGACCATATCACTCTTGAGCCATTGTGGATCATTCGGGGCTGTGTCAATACCACCCCCATTATGGACATGAGCTCCCCCATGCTCTTTTGTATACACAGAGCTGAAGAAAGTATTTAATAAATTAGCCTTCTCTTTGTCCCCAGTCACCCACTCTAGATTATTTTGTAAAGGGCCTACATGCTCAGAGCTGACCTTTTTACTATTAATATATTTGAAAAATTTTTGGGGTTTGTCCTACTGTCTTTTGCAATCTGTCGTTCATTTTGAATTTTTACATCCTTGATTTCCTGTTTACATATTCTGTTAAATTCTTTGTAACATTTAAACGACACTAGTGTTCCTTCATTTTTATATTTCTTAAAAGCTCTTTTCTTATTGTTTATAACTTTGACCGTGAGCCACATTTATTTTTAGCCTTTTAAACGTAATGCCCATGGGAATATACTTTGCCGCAAGGTCCCAAACAGTCTTTTTGAAGAATTCCCATTTCAGTTCTGTGTTTATCGATGCCAATATTCCCTCCCAGTCTAAATCCTGGAGAGCAGCCCTCATACTTAGAAAATTTGCTCTCTTGAAGTTAAGTGTTTTTATCTTTCCTGTATGTATCTCTTGTTTACAGCTAACATCAAATGAAATCATGTTATGATCACTGCTACCCAGGTGTTCCTTTATCTGAACATTAGTAATAAGCTCTGCATGGTTTGAGATTACCAGGTCCAACAGAGCTTCATTCCTAGTTGGGGCCTCAATAAACTGGACCATAAAATTGTCCTTTACTAGATTTATACATTTTTGCCCTTTAACTGTCCCAGCAGTGCCATTACTCCAGTCAATTTCTGGGTAGTTAAAATTCCCCATTATTATCACCGTCCCAGTCCCACCGTCCCAGCCCTTGCCCTTTCCATCTGTGCAAGGAACTGAGTCTCCACCTCCTCGTTAACATTGGGTGGTCTATAACAAACTCCAATGATTAACTTTGAACTACGCACATCTATATGCAGTTCTACCTATAATGCTTCAGACTCATCACACTCTCCATCAATCAGATCCTCTTTCACACTTGCTTTGAGATCACTTCTCACATAGAGATAGACCCCGCCACCTTTCCTTTTTACCCTGTCTCTCCGAAAGAGTGCATAGCCAGGAATATTAATAGCCCAGTCATGTGAGGATTGAAGCCAAGTTTCAGCAATACCGATTACATCATAGCTCTCCTCATGCACCAGAGCTTCCAACTCACCTATTTTGCTTGTCAGACTTCCTGCATTGGTGAACAAACACTTTAATGCATTATTACATTTTGCTCTGGTGTTTTCATATAATTTTTAGTAGTACAAATGGCACTATAGTTTCCAATGGCTGTTTGCAACATGGGAACTTTCTTGTCACCTGCCATAACCCTCCCCCCATCTATCCCCATTCCACCCTCCATTAATGTCTGACCCCTAACTGACCTGACTCCCCGATGTAATTCTAGTTCACCCTCCCCCCTCATTCCTAGATTAAATACTCCTCCAGCCTTCCCATAAACCTCTCCCCCAGCACAGCAGACCCCCTTCCATTCAAGTGCAAATCATCTTTAGCATATAGGTTGCACCCCAATGAAAAGTCAGCCCAGTGCTCTAGAAATCCAAATCCCTCCTCCTTACACCAGGTCTTTAGCCATGCATTCAGCTCTCTAATCACCCCCTGCCCTTCCTGTGTTGTGCATGGCACAGGAAATATTTCAGAGAATATCACCTTGGAGGTCCTTCCCTTCAACTTGCAGCTTAGTTCTTTAAATTGATTCTTAAGGAGCCTCCACCTTCCATGTATACTGTCATTGGTTCCAATGTGGACCAAGACAGCTGGGTCATGCCCAGCCCCTCCCAGTAATTTATTCACCCGGTCCACCGCATGCCGAACCCTAGCACCAGGAAGACAGAAAACCATTCGGTTGAGGCGATCCTGGCGACAAATTATTCTATCAGCCCTTCTGATTATAGAATCCCCTATTACCACCAACTGCCTAGGCCTACCTGCACTCCCCTCACCACTTCTACTAGATGGGCTGCTCTCCTGGCTGTTAGGGGTAGCAGTGACATCTAGGGCTGTCACCTCTGTGTTTGCCACCTCCACATCTTCACTCAACTTGACAAATTTTGTTTTGATGCACAAACACAGGACTGGCCTTCCTATTCTGCGAGCCCCTTCCACTCCCTCTAACTACATTAACCCATCTTCCTATCTGCTGAGGGCAGATGTGCTACTAGGACCTGGGACACCCTGTGCTATACCATCATCCCTGTCAGTGGAGGCTACTGAGAGGTAATGACTCGGTATAGCAGGGGCAGACTGAAGTGGGTAAGGAGGATTAGGAGGAGGAGGGACAGGTTTGTGCCCCATTTTGTGTGGCTTTTAGGTGCTCTTGCCAATGGGCTGAGTGGTTGGATGTTAAATGCCTTGTTAAGCATGTGGTACCCAAATGATTGGTGTTTTGGCTACGCTTGATGTGCCTGAGACACAGTTTGCAAATAGCAACAGTGTGATCTGCTGCAGATGTGCTGAAAAAGGCCCAGACAGCTGAGCTTTGGGGAGTGGGCCGGGAGATAACAGCTGCAGAATGTGATGGAATAGGGTGGCTGCTCGCTACTCCTTTGGGTTGTGCCTCCTCACCTTCAGTTTCCTCCTCTGCTCTATCTGGCACCCAAGTCGCATCAGTGACCTCATCATCATCATCATCATCATCTCCATCTCCATCTCCATCTCATCCATCTCCTCCATCTTCATCATTACCACTGGAGACAACTTGGCAATACGCTGCGGTTTGGGGAACATGAATGCCAATTTGTCTACCAGTGTTCCTCCCTCTCTCTAGGCTCATGTTCCTGTCATCCTCAACCTCAGAACCAACATCTGAATCCAGTAACGGTTGGGCATCATCAAGGAGCAAGTGGCTGATGCTGTGGTCATATAACTCAGCTGACTCCTCAATGATTGATGCTGGGGATATGGCAGGAATAGATGTGGACAAGGAGGCAGGTTTATCCACTCTGGCAACTGCAGGAGACTGCACACTTGTCTCTGCTTGCGTGACAGAGGATGAGGAGGATGAGAAAGGATTAGTAAGCCAGTCCTCTGCATGCTGTGGCTGGATAGCATGGGCAAACTCATTAAACAGAGGAAATGATGCCCTGCCTGAGGACTGACAACCACGTCCACCGTTGCCTGTGAACACATTTGTTGCTGGCCTCCTTACAGTGCCAAGGGAACATCTGCCTTTCCTTGTTGTCCTCCCAGACATTATTGGGTGGGAGGGGGCTGTGCTTATAAGCAAATGTAAAGATGAAGTTGAAATCTGTACGTAGATGCACTTCAGTCAATGTAAAGAGGTATTTGGTGCACTTTAATTTGAGTACTCACACTACACACACACCCAACAGATATACTATAATGTACTGCAATGTAATGTGCCAAACGTACAGTGACACACAGAACTATATGGCGTTAAACTGGCAGTAATGCACACAGAACTATATTGCGTTAAACTGGCAGTAAAGCACACAGAAGTAAATGGCGTTAAACTGACAGTAACGCACAAAACTATATGGTGTTAAACTGGCAGTAATGCACACAGAATTATATGGTGGTAAACTAGCAGTAATGTATACAGAACTATATGGCGTTATACTGCCAATAACGCACACAAAACTATATGGCGTTAAACTGGCAGTGACACACACAGAAGTAAATGGAGTTAAACTGTCAGTAATGCACAAAACTATATGGCCTTAAACTGGCAGTAACGCACACAGAACTATATGACGTTAAACTGGCAGTAATGCACACAGAAGTAAATGGTGTTAAACTGGCAGTAACACACAAAACTATATGGCGTTAAACTGGCAGTAACGCACACATAACTCTATGGCTATAAACTGACAGTAATGCACACAGAACTATATGGCGTTAAACTGGCAGTAACACACAAAACTATATGACGTTAAATTCCCAGTAATGCATACAGAACTAAATGGCGTTAAACTGGCAGCAACGCACACAGAAGTAAATGGCGATAAACTGGCAGTAACACACAAAATTATATGGCCTTAAACTGGCAGTAACGCACAAAACTATATGGCGTTAAACTGGCAGTAATGCACTCAAAACTATATGGCGTTACACTGGCAGTAATGCACACAGAACTATATGGTGTTAAACTGGCAGTAACACACACAAAGCTATATGGTGTTAAACTGGCAGTAACGCACACAAAACTATACATCAAATAGATGGTGTTCAACCATCACTACACTGATGCTATCTGAACTGTCCCTACTCTAGCTATACACTAATGTAAAGATTACTGACACGGTCTCACTACACTACACTGAAACTATCTGAGCTGTCCCTACTCTTCATTAATTTATGTATGAATGACACAGTCTCACTACACTACAGTGAAACTATCTTAGCTGTCCCTACTCTAGCTGCACACTATGCAAAGCTGAATGATGGTCCTCCTCACTACACTCACACTATCCCTACACTGACACTAAACTAATATTCTACATTGACAATTTAAGTAAAATGGCACAGTAGAGCACACTAACTAATAGCACTGAACAGAGCCCTGTTCTATCTCTCTCCACGCCAAAATCACACTAAAAATGACTGCCATTGAGAGAATACTTTTATACTGTGGGGCGGGAATGAGCCATGATTGGATAAAGTCATGATGACAGTGTCCAATCATGACTCTGACAGTGCTCTGTGCCCTGATTGGCTGAAGCTTTCACTGCTTCAGCCAATCAGGGCTTGCAATGCACTGTTCAGCGCCGCAATTGATTGTGGTCCGTTTGGGAGGCTGAACAAATGGTCGAACAAGCAGTTTGTTCAGCTGTTCGCCGAATGTCCAAACAGCAACCTGAACTTGTGCTCGGCTAAACCATTTGCCCATTCCTACGCAGCTCCATAAAGAATAGATGTATAGAAATTAACAAATCAGGTGTAAAGGCAAGACCAGCGGTGAACACTCAATACGACAAGGATCTCTGCTTCAGTGACTGTGATCCCTCCACCACACATAGATGGCCCCTCACCTTAGCAATTCGACCTGCAACAGGTCACAAAGCTCAAACCCATATAGCGGATGGAGCGGTCCAGGTAATAACAGCCACATTTTCAGCACTCATCAAAATATGGGAATGCCATTCAGAATGTTGCCAGAGGCTTGCTTCTTTAAGAGGATTTGCATGTGACTAATCACTGTAAGATGGATGTTGCTCTCTCCCAGCTGTGTGCATGCTCACACCAGACTGGTATGCTGATTGCATGCAGAAAAATTCCCATCACTAGTTACAAAAAGGAGGTATCATGGATGATCATAGACCAGCCTTTCTCAATCAATATTATAACATTTCTTTGAATATTGGAAGTGCCAAGCAAGCATCCCCCTTTGTTAAATATATAGATAGCAAGTCAAGCGAGCAGCACCCAACAAAGTTCAGCACTGATTGTATATAGCACAAGCTAGTACAGTGAATTCCTGCATCCCCAATAGTCCTTTGGCTTTGAGCTATGAAAGATTATCTGTAACCAAGCTTGACCAAACAAAATTAAAAAAAAGATCATTCCTGGAATTAGACACCAATTTAAATATGATATAGTAATATGTTATAGTCACATTAATTGTATTATCTTTGTACTGCTGTATGTTTATGTCTATTTGGTTATCTTCTCTACCTTTTCTTATCTATTTACTTGTTTTAGGTTAGTGAATCAGAAAGTATGGAACCTAGCGGCTTGATTTTATGAAGGATACATACATGTCCATTCAAGAAAAAAAAAAAACAGTGTGCTGTAGGTAAACAATCCCTGCTTTCAAATATCAGTGCAAAAATAAACGGTGCTTTTCTCTGAAACCCAAGAATATTCCTCTTGTGGCAAACAAACTCCCTGACTTCAAATGATGCAATTATGCAAATAAGAGGATCCATTAGCACTGGCTTGGTTTACATAAATGTGTGAAAATAATGGTGCCCTTTCCGCTCATTACTCCCAATGAGTAACCAATATGTAAAGGCCGAGAGAGGAAATAATCATAGAGAAAAAAAAATCTAACTACTTTATCTCTCTGGATGTACATAGTAAATATTTTTAAAAGTTTAAAGCAATGCCTATTGATAATTTGCGGTTCCATCATTTTCGCCAATTTTCAGTGGCAAATACATTTTTAATGCTGCATACACACGATCAGAATTTCTGTCAAAAAAAGTGTGATGAGAGCTTTTGGTCAGATATTCCGACCGTGTGTATGCTCTATCCAACTTTTTCTGTCTGAATTTCCGCCAGCAAAAGATTGAGAGCTGGTTCTCTATTTTTCTGAGTTATATGAACATTTTTTTAACTTAGCATTAGTAAAGAAAGGGAAGCTGGGCTCACTGGGATCCCCTAAACATGGCATGGGAGAGGCAACTTTTTTATTATTACAGATTCCCTTGCATATGAATAGCTATTCAGGCTGGACACAGCTTTAGGTTATTAACTAAGCCAAGCAAATACTCTGTACACCATTAGTAAATCAACCCCAAAGATTTCTGCAGTCTAACCTCACACAAGTCCTATTTTTTTTTTATACAGGTTGTATGCTAATTGACAACTCTATTATCTTTATTCAAAAAAGTTTTTAAAATATGTGTATCCACCCACTCACAACCATTTGCACGTGACTATAGTACATTTTACCAAACATTTGGTAAAGTGAAGCCACAGGCAAAAAATAAATGCACAGCTGAAATACACATTACTATTTTACCTACCAATGGATTTGTAGTTGTGTTTACCTAGTCTTTTAATTTACACACCTGCCAAACTGCATAGCTAGAAGGAGCTCTCTTCTGCTTCAAAGTTCAGCTCTACCACTTCCTTATCCTAATGGAGTTGCACATAATTATATCTGAAAATTCAGGGTCCAGAGTCCAGGGCAACATGAGCACACCTCACTGGGATATATCATCAAGCTGCCCTGGGCTTCCATGAGAATGCTGCATAGAACACTGCTAATACGTCACTATGTACTGCTGTTTTTTGCAACATTTAGGATTGCTCACATGACTGGACAGAAGACAGGCAGAAAAATGGTATTATCACATACCTGGTAGAAGAGCCTGATATGAAGAGTACTCGGGCCCCTGATAGTGTAAACAGGAAGCACAGGAAGCACAGGAGTACGGATTGGCACAAGTGCCTGTAATGCCGCATACACACGAGCGGACTTTCCAGCATACTTGGTCCGGCGGACCAGAGTCCGCCGGACAATCCGACCATGTGTAGGCTCCGGCGGACTTTTCCGGTGGACTTTTTCCCCAATAGTCCTTTGGCTTTTTCCCAAAAGTCCGCCAGACCTACATTTGAAACATGTTTTAAATCTTTCCGTCAGACTCAGTTTCTGACGGAAAGTCCACTCGTCTATGTGCTGGTCCGACGGAAAGCCCGCTCGTCTGTATGCTGGTCCAACGGACCAGATACGATGCAAGGGCAGGGTATTGCATTTTGCGCTCGCTGCAATAGGAAAAACAAATTTTCCTATTGCGGCGAGCGCAGGGCATACTAGGCCCTTAGGTCTGGTATGGATTTTAAAGGGAAACCCCTACGCCAAAAAAACGGCGTGGGGTCCCCCTAGAATCCATACCAGACCCCGATCTGAGCACGCAGCCCGGCCGGTCAGGAAAGGGGGTGGGGACGAGCGAGTGCCCCCCCCCCTCCTGAACCGTGGTCAACATCACCCGGTGACCACACCCCCTAAAACGTCACAGTCCCAGCATGCCCAGGGACTGTGATGTCATAAGGGGGCGGGGTCTCCGCCTATATAAGTCACAGCGGAGCGCTCAGAGAGCAGTCCAGTCGGAGAGAGTGTCGTGTCAACATCTGGAGAAGAGAAGAGGGAAGAAGATAAGAAGCCCAGAAGTCCGGACCTCCACTGGCAAATGAGCGGCATGAAGACAGCGGAGGAGCCGGCAGAAGAACTGGAACACCGGGAGCAGAGGCCAGAGAGAGCAGAGAAGAACCAACCGGACGCCGGGAGAAGAGGAACCGGAGGGACCCCCGAAGCCGGAATAAGACCCCCGAAGCCGGAGGAAGACCCCCCCGGAGCTGTTTAATAAATTATTTTAAAAACCTGTGTAGTGTGTTTTATTATTGACACTTTTTCCCTAGGTGAATGGGTAGGGGTACCATGTACCCCTACTCATTCACATAGGGTGGGGGGCCAGGATCTGGGGGCCCTCTTATTATAGGGGGCTCCCGGATTCCGATAAGCCCCCCGCCCGCAGACCCCGACAACCAACAGCCAGGGTTGTCGGGAAGAGGCAGGGCGCCCCCTCCCCCAAAGCACCCACCCCCCATGTTAAGGGCATGCGGCCTGGTACGGTTCAGGAGGGAGGCGCTCGCTCGTCCTCACCCCCTTTCCTGACTGGCCGGGCTGCGTGCTCGGATCGGGGTCTGGTATGGATTTTAGGGGGGCGCCGTTTTTTCGGCGTAGGGGCTTCCCTTTATAATCCATACCAGACCTAAGGGCCTGGTATGACCCGCGACGGGGCTCACAAGGTGTCAATCTAGCCGATAAAAGCGGCAAGATTGACTTCCTTTTCTAGTCCCGTCGTACCTGAGTCACGTTCCAAATGAACGGACTTATCCGTGTGTGGGCAAGTCCGTTCATTCTGAAAGTCCGCCGTAACTCTGGCGAAAGTCCGTCGGAAAGACGGGCGGACCTAGCCTGCCGGAAAGTCCGGTCGTGTGTGGGCAAGTCCGTCCATTTTTAAGTCCGGTGCACCTGGTGGACAAAGTCCGTCGGAAAGTCTGCCGGACCAAGTATGCCAGAAAGTCTGATCATGTGTACGCGGCATAAGTCTTGCTAGCAGCAGGGCAGGTGTCCAAGCTGGACAGGGGAATTTGCCAGAAGGCTCCAGTAAACAGGCGAGATGGACAGGGGAATTTGCCAGAAGGCTCCAGTAAACAGGCGATCTGGTAGGCAGCTGGTGGGGAGCAGACTGAAGCAGGCTGATACTGGACACAGCAGGCAGCTGAGACAGTTGCTGCTAGCAGACTGTAGGTCAGCAGGAACTGCAGGGAGGTAGGCGGATACCGGTGAACGAAGTCAGAGTAGTAGAGTCAGGCAGGCTGGGTCATACACAGACAGAATGTATTGAGTACCATGCACAAGACAAGCCATGTCTGGAACCAATCAGTGAAGCAGGAGCCAATGGAGCAGATAGAAGGGGAGGTCAAGGGACAATCTGAGGTCATTGCAACTGGAGTTCAGAGAGTAACCAAGACAATCTGGGTCAAAGACTGGAATCAGGGAACAGAATCACAGGAACACAGGATACAAAGGAGGCTGAAGACAAAGCAGCACTGTTCCTGAGCACTGGCCCAGTTTCTATAGCCCATTTGGCACCAACATCTGTCACAATTGTGAACACCAGCGTGCACTGGTCTGTGAGTACGAAATGGAACATGTATTAGCCTGTACACAGAAGTTCATCCAGAGGAGCAACAAGCACTAAACAGGAAGGGTGGATATTGGGAGAAACCAAACTCACATTAATAGACACATTTTAGTGGCCAGAAGCTGGCACTTGATGTCAGCATACTACAGAAAAGTGATGCCCTCACGCTGCCCATTATATGACATAAAAAAATACAGGAAAGTTGAGCAGAACATACTCCATGAAGTATTTACAACACCATACTACAAACATTGCAAAATTGTAGTCAATATTGTTCTCAATAACAGCATCATACAATTTACAGTACTATAGAAACAATTTTTTTTCTTAGCAATGCATGAACTGGTAGTATTATGATAAGAGAGTGTATAAGTATACCCTATATCTTGCTGTCACAAGATAATCATTTATTCAGTATCTTACAATATTAGCACCCACACTAGCGTCTCGCAATTACTTATTCCGATTTGTGCCGTTCTTATCATTTTAGCTAATTTACTACAATATAAGCCATTTCCCAACATACCTTTTGACAGCTCTGCACATTCTGTTCAAATTCTATTTTATTGTAATTATAATTATCTAAATATTGCCACATGGAAAGCTAATAAAACTAAAGATCCCACAGTTCCATTAATTTTCGTCTAACATTGTTGTAACATGGTAATGATTATTGAAGCTCTAGTAAACAAAATCCCAAAGGCAATTTTTCTGCTTTTATTACCATAAGGACAGATTGTAACTTGATCATGAATTAATTTTTATGTACTGTACTTGCAACCTTCTTGTAACCTTATCTTTCCCACCATTTTTTCCATTTTAATTTAAAAATTGCTTCAAATAACTTAAAGCATCTGCAACATTTCAGGAAGAGGGATGGACAGAGCTGGTTAAAAAAAAATATATTACTAAACTCACTTAGGTTTGACAATTGTGCTTAAAGTGTCTTCAATACCACTTCAATACCGGGTACTTTTAGGGCTAGTTTACACTTGCTTCAAAACATGGCTTCGGACATGCTTTGTTAAAGCTTTCTGAATGCCAGTCAAAGCTCCTGTCACTAAATAAAATGGTTAGCTTACAGTCCTGTTTACACCTGCTTTTGCTTGGTGCTTCGATAAGGCTTTGATGAGGCTTCAGTGGGGCTTTGGTGGAGCTTTGATGGGGCTTTGATGAGGCTCAGTTGGGCTTTGGTGGGGCTTCGTGGGGCTTCGTGGGGCTTCGGTAGGGGCTTTAGTGGGGCCTCAAGCGAGCTTTGCCATAGACTTCTATGGAGGCTTTGAAGCACCACTGAAGCTACATGGGGTATAATTTTTTAAGTGAAGCCAAAGCAAAGCAAAAGCAGGTGTAAACAGGACTGTAAGCTAACCATTTTATTTAGTGACAGGAGCTTTCACTAGCATTCAGAGAGCTTTAACAAAGCCTGACCAAAGCCTTGTTGAAGCCTTATTGAAGCCTTGGTGAAGCCGAAGCAAGTGTAAATGAGCCCTTACTCTCTTCCTGCCCAGGCCAATTTTCAGCGTTCAGCGCTGTCACACTTTGAACGACAATTGCGCAGTCATGCAACACTGTACCCCTATGATAGTTTAATTTTTTTTTTCACATAAATACAGCTTTCTTTGGTGTTATTTATTCACCACATTTTTTTGTAAAACAAATAAAAAAAAACAAAACTTTTGAAAAAAAAGTTTTTCTTTGTTTCTGTTAAAAATTTTGCAAATAAATAATCTTCCTTCATAAATTTAGGCCAAAATATATACTGCTACATTCCTTTGGTGAAAATAACCCAAATCAGTATATATTATTTAGTCTTTAGAAAAGTTAGTCCACAAACTTTGGTTTACATATCTGAAAATCAAGCCAGGACAGTACAAATATCCCTAAAATGACCTCCCTATGGAATTTAGGCAGTCCGAGGTATTTAGTAAGAGGCATGGCAAGTTTTTTGAAGTTGTAATTTTTTTTTTTTTTCATTTCTTACATACTGTCACCAGTGCAGTACAGCGTCATCATATAACTGGTGTGGTGGTGATCAGGTACACTGACTGGTGACAGTATGTAAAATATATATATATAGATATCTATATCTATAGATATAGATATCTATAGCTATCTATAGCTATAGATATATATCTATAGATATATATATTTTATTTTATTTTTTATTTTATTTTTTTATTTTTATTTTTACAATGTCTTTTTTTTACATACAGTGAACAGAGCAATAAAGTGTTACCATAGTAACACTGTACTACTCTGGAGAGGTGATCAGGATTTTTTTATTTTTTTAGACACTATGGTTAAATAACTGTAAAATAACTGAATTACCATTTTTTTCTGAATAAAACTACTCATTCAGTATTTACTATTGTGATTAGCTGTGACAGTTATTTACATGGTACAGATGGACTGTGATTTGCCCTGTCTGTACCATTTGAGGACTGTGACCAATTACAGAGCTCATCACAATAGTACATACAGTGCCTTGCAAAAGTATTCACCCCCTTGGCATTTTTCATGTTTTGTTGCCTCACAACCTGAAATTAACATGGATTGTTTGAGGATTTGCATAATTTAATTTACAGAACATGCCCACAACTTTTTTTATTATTGTGAAGCAAACAACAAATAGGACAAATAACAGAAAACGTCAATGTACATAACTATTCACCCCCCTAAAGTCAATACTTTGTGGAGCCACCTTTTGCGGCTATCACAGCTCCAAGTTGTTTTGGATAAGTCTCTATGAGCGTGCCACATCTTACCACTTTAGGTTTTTGCCCATTCCTCCTTGAAAAACTGCTCCAGATCCTTCAAATTGGATGGTTTGCACTTGTGAACAGCAATCTTTAAGTCTGACCACAGATTTTCTATTGTATTGAAGGTCTGGGCTTTGCTTAGGCCATTCCACATTACACATTTACATGTTTCCCCTTAAACCACTCAAGTGTTGCTTTAGCAGTGTGTTTGGGGTCATTGTCCTGCTGGAAGGTGAACCTCCATCCTAGCCTCAAATCACACACAGAGTGGTACAGGTTTTGCCCAAGAATATCCCTGTATTTAGCACCATCCATCTTTCCCTCAACTCTGACCAGTTTCCCAGTCCCGACTGCTGAAAAACATCCCCACAGCAGGATGCTGCTACCACCATGTTTCACTGTGGGGATGGTGTTCTTTGGGTGATGTGATGTGTTAGGTTTGCACCAGACATAGCGTTTTCTTTGATAGCCAAAAAATTCAGTTTCAGTCTCACTAGACCACAGCGCCTTCCTCCATACATTTTGGGAGTCTCCCACGTGCCTTTTCGCAAACTCAAAACATGCCATTTTGTTTTTTTGCTGAAAGTAATGGCTTTCTTCTGGCCACTCTGCCATAAAGCCCAACTCTGTGGAGCGTACGGCTTATTGTTGTCCTGTGTACACATACTCCAGTCTCTGCTGTGGAACTCTGCAGCTCCTTCTTTGATGGTGCTCCTAGGGATCATCAAAGATTTGGATATTTTTGTATAACTTTTTTTTTTTTCTGTATTCTTTATTTATATTTTCAAAATACAAAAATCCATATATTGACATACATATAGATAGAATCCATCTTTAATGACCCACAACCTAGATAAAAAAAATAAAAATAAAAAAACCAACCCCCCTCCCTTCCCAAACCTGCTGAGTTACTGTAATATAATTCAATAACCTAACCAGTAATCTCCTCCACATAGCTCCAGGTATTCTTGTACCTTCGCCACCCTGCCCATTTATCTTTTGGTTCAGTCCCCTCTTCAAACTCTGCTTCGGCGCCCTCCTCACTCTCCATTATGTAAATTTCATTAACATAGAGCAACCATTCACGAATTTTAGGGCTCTCAGGCTCCATCCATTTTTTAGGAATCTGACTCTTGGCAGTATCCAACAAAATGGGAACTATCGATGTTTGATATTGCTTGATTGCCTCCTCAGTCCCATGGAATAAACAAATCCATAGGTCTTCCTGAATCGTCTTATTAGTAATTTCCTTTATTAGGCGTATAATTTTCTTCCAATACACTTTGATGATGGGACACTCCCACCATATATGGGCCATTGTGCCAATATTTTTACACCCTCTCCAACATTCCCCAGATTTCTCTGGTTGGAATTTGCTAAGTTTGTCTGGGGTCGCATACCACCCTGCCAAGCACTTGAAATTTTTTTCCGTCATCCTCATGCTAACTGAGGAGGTATGCAGCATTTTCAGGATTTTCCCTATCACGTGATTACTACATTGTGTCCCCAATTCCCTTTCCCATTTCTTGATGTAAGGAGGTACATCCAGCTCCTCACTAGTCATTAAAATTTTATACAGCCGAGAAATTATATTTCTGGATTCCTTTCTCAAACAAAGCTGCTCAAGCGGCCTATAATCTTCTTCGCCTCTGATTGGTTTCTGGAGTTTCTTTACAAAATGTGTCAACTGGATGTACCGCCACACATCAATCTCCATTAAATCTGTCTCAGTTTTCAAATCGTGGAATGTGCGAATTTTCCCTTCTTTAATTACGTCTTTTAATTGTGTATTAACGTTCTTAATCCAATTCCCCCCCACCTCCCTCATACCGGGTTAAAAAAATGTATTATCCCTCAAATAAATCAGAGGAGAGTTATAACTCCATTTATTTTGAGTGTGAATCTGATCCCATAATTTTAGTGTATTAAGTGTTATATCCGATGTGTTTGTGTTAAGTGCTCTGTATTTTGGGGGATTCCATATAATGTGCCCTAAGTGTGTGTTACTCAAACTATGTTCGATATTAACCCATCTTTTTTATGATGCCGACTTTGACCATTCCATCACCCGTGAAAGCATCAATGATTTATAATATTTACTTAAATCCGGTAGGGCAAGCCCACCCTGTTTTTTTCCCCTAGTCAGAACCTTATATGCTATTCGTGGCTTTTTATTACCCCAGACAAACTTTACCATTAGGCCTCGCAAGGCTCTCAAATATGGCTGTGGTAGGGAAATTGGAAGCATCTGAAATTTATAGAGGATTTTCGGGGCCAACACCATTTGTATTGTATTTACGCGGCCAAACAGGGAAAGTGGTCGCGTGGACATTTTTTGTATTTCTTGCTTAATTAAATTCAATAAGGGTATATAGTTAATTAAATACAATTTCTTCAGAGAGTTGGATAGTTTAACTCCTAAATATTTTATCTCCCTTCTCCAGGGGAAGTGAAATTCCCCTGAAAGTTTTTCTTCTTCCTGTTTGTCTATGTTAATATTTCATATTTCAGACTTGCTGAGATTTACCTTAAAATTTGAGATGTCACCATATCTTTTTAAAATCTGCAGAAAGTTTGGAATCGATATCCGGGGATTCGTAATATAGAAAAGGACATCATCGGCATACGCCGCTTGTTTATGATCCTCGGTTCCTATCCTTATCCCACTACAGTCTGGGTTTTTTCGAATAGTCGCCAGCAGGGGTTCCAAAGTTAAGATGAATAATAGGGGCGACAATGGACACCCTTGTCTAGTTCTGTTCTCCATCTTAAATGGCCTTGAGAGGACCCCGTTAACCTTAACGGATGTTAGCGGGTGATTATACAACATTCTGACCCAAGCAATAAATCTTGGGCCAACTCCCAAATATTCCAATGTTTTAATCATGAGTCCCCAGTCTACCCTGTCGAACGCTTTTTTAGCATCCATTGACAGGAATAGAGCTGGGGACCCACCAGACTTGGTAGACTCGAGGAGGAGAAGCGAGCGAACTCCATTGTCCCTCCCCTCTCTACCCGGGACAAACCCCACTTGGTCTGGGTGTACCAGAGTCGTCATTTTGTCCTTCAGCCTGCCCGCCAAGACCTTAGCATATAATTTGGTATCCACATTTAGGAGGGCAATAGGCCTATAGCTGGAGCACAACATATTATTTTTTCCCTCTTTTAGTATCAGGGTAATAGTTGCGGACAAGGAATCCTCCCCCATCACACTTTTGGTACCTAGATCATTCCAGAAATGGCAGAGCTTTGGCACCAAGGTTTCTTTATATTTATTTAACCCATCTGGGCCCGGGCTCTTTCCTGCTGGAGAATCCTTTAATGCGGAGTAAATTTCTGCTTCAGTTATGGGTCTATCCATGTCTGTCCTGTCTCCTTCCGCCAGCCTTGTCAGCCCTGCTTCACTCAGGAATTCCTCGACCCTCCTACCCTTTATCTGCTCAGGGTGTCCCTTTTGACCTACTGTATAGAGTGCCTCATAATATTTCCTGAACTCTTCTGCTATACCTTTAGTTGTGAATACTGTCTCACCCTTTTTATTTTGGATTCTTTCGATGAAGTTCGGGTCTCTCTTACTTTTTAATAACCTTGCAAGGTGCTTACTTGACTTGTTTCCCCAAAAATATCTGTCTCTTGTTATTTTATTTAATGTCCTCCTCGAATCCTGTTCCAGACAATCCCTTAACTCCTCCCTTTTGATGGTCAGCTGGTGGAAGCTTTCCCGATGGTGTCCCCTATGTTTTTTATGTTCTTGTTCCAGTGAATGTATTTCCTCTATAAGTTGTTCCCTTCTTTTTGATCTCTCTTTTTTTTCTTTGCCCCAATGGATATAAGGATCCCTCTAATATATGCCTTAAAGGCCTCCCACAGTATAGAGGATGCTATTTCGCCCCTTTCATTAGCCTTAAAAAAAATTCTATCTCTTTCTGTACTAATTCTGCCGTTTTTTCATCTTTTAGTAAACTTTCGTTTAATTTCCATGAGAATGGTTGTCGATGGGGCCCCGGTAGCCTGATCCTCATTGAAATCGGCGCATGGTCCGAAAGCGTGGTAATCCCTATTCTGGTTTCTTCCACCAAATCCAATAAACTATGATCAGCCAAGATGTAATCTAATCTTGAGTACGTCCCGTGCACAGGGGAGAAGAAGGTGTAGTCATTTACCTTTGCATGCTGCACTCTCCACACATCCATAATGTGGCATTGGTGCAGCTTAATCCCAATTTTCTTTAGTTGAACCCTGCTTGTCCCCTGTGCCCGGGATGTACTATCCAGAACAGGATTTAGACAAAATTTAAAGTCTCCTGCCAGAACTACCTCCCCTGTTTTGAACTCCATCAAATTGTCCAACACCTGCTTCAAGAAAACAGTCGCTTTTTTGTTCGGGCAATACACATTAGCTAGAGTCATTACTTTACCGTCCAGCTTACCCTTCAGAAACAGAAAACGTCCCTCCGGGTCCACTAATCTGTTAATTAGGGTGAAATTAACCGACCTTGAGAAACCAATTGCAACCCCCTTAGCTCTCCTTATGGGAGAATCACTATAATACCAGACCGGTAGAGCAGAGGAGTATAACCTAATATTTGTATCCAGGGCAAGGTGAGTCTCCTGGAGGAATACCACATCCGCTCTATAATGATGCAACTCTTTTAACACTTTGTGCCTCTTCACCGGGGAATTCAGGCCCTTCACATTATAAGAAAAAAAGTTTATCTCCATAATTTTTTCCGATCTATTGGGGGGTTTTGTCTACCTACCATCACCAGCTTTACTAAGGAAATTTGTTCACATCCCAGCAGGATACCTGCCCACCCTCTCCCTCCCACCCTCCCCATGCCCTCCCCCACCCCCCCAAAAACCCCCTCCACAAACCCTCCCCCACCCCCCCAACAGCCCCCCCAGTCCCCTCCCACCCTTTCCGGCCTAGGTCTAGCCCTGCGCCCGACAACGTGGATCTCAGCTGATTCCATGCCACGCGCTTCCATACCCTGGGTGCGGCTCTGCCAGAGGCAACCAGTGCCCCCCCACCTCGCATCAAGCGGGGCGGAGGGGGGGAAAGGGGCCGGG